>NW_019213106.1:140031-226301 GCF_002532875.2 Varroa jacobsoni
AGTGAGCAACGGGGTCAAATAATGGCTTCAACAACGTTGACGAGAGAAAAGTGAAATTTACTAAGTAAGGATGAACGGTGAGGTGATCGTTTTATTCTCCGTGCCAGGTACGCGTTGGACAGGTCGTTGAGACTATACTGATATAATGTTTACTGAACTCTGCAGTAAATGGCGATGTTGAACGGGAACAGCAGCGGAAAAAAGATACAATAGGAAAAAAATGCTATGGAAACGCTACACACAGACAAAGCTACGCGGGAAACATGGCCGCGTACATATATACGCTCACTCAGAGATACAAACAGACAAGGATACAGCAGCTGACCCATGTTGAACACACAACTAAAAACAATATAAAAGAAACAAACGAATCGAGCCCTATGAGCTCAAGAAGTCATTGAACGCCGCTATTGTACATAAATAAAATACCAAGAATGAAGATTATATTGACGATGATAACAATAATGACAATAATAATTAATGATGATGACGATGAGGTACTCGGCAAAAAAATAGAAACATTTGTCGTTCTGCAAAAAAAAAAGCCAGTTTTCGATTTATCAGAAGACTGCCGTCTAATAACAATGGAGAAATAAAAAGTGCATCATTGTGAAAAAATTACTCTGCCGTTTGCTAATCTGACATATATGTGTATACGCAGACCTACATAGTATGCATAATTTAGGTCGATGCATATCAACGATAGTTTATTTATTATTTTTATCTGTTAATTTATGTAGACCTTGATCTTACCTTCCGGTTTCCCTATTGCGCGATAGATTATGTAATCTCGTTCAGTTTGTACCTCCTTGTAGGGCACTGCGGCTTCTTACGGTGCGCCCTAGATCGATATCTATAAACCGGGCTTTTTTTAAACTTCAAACGTAAATTTATGCCAAAAATGTATTCCATCTTGATATTAAGAACGTTTGCACGACAGCTACAACTTTTAGTTACTTTACGCTTGGGGAATATCGTGTTTGTGTCGAAAGCCAATTAATTGATTTGATAAAATTTTTTGAAAGCGCCGTAAATAAATTTGGCTCTCACTTCATTAGCTGAATCAGATTTTTTGGCTTAACGATGCGGGTCGTGGCGTGGGGGGGGGGGGGTCGTCAGGTCTACTTGAAATTGTATGAAATAGATTAAGGTATCGACTATTTTGTTTGCAACCCCCAACAATACGTAAATGTAACGTAAAAGCCTATAAAAATGTCTTTGAACTTATCGTTGAAAATGTGGCATTGAATATGCGAGTATATAATCAGCAGATGGTCAATCGTTCTTCGTCGACACGAGCCGTAATAACTTTGTCTGTGTAGTAAGTTTAGTTTTGCAATTAGATGGGATGGAGTATCAGTTCGTACGTATTTAATAGCCTGACTATAGTTCATTCTCACAATCTGACTTGCTTGATCTTGCAAGTTGCTTGATGTTGTAGCCTATTCGTCGTATGAACTGAGACACTTTCTCTTTTCCAAAACTATTTAGTAAAGAACTATGGTCAGTCAGTAAGTTTACATTTATTGTTGAGTTTTCGCCTACTTTCAGCTGCAGATGAACTTCCGCTAAATCTATCCTTGAGAAACGGCTTAATAGTCGAAAATGGTGATCGGGCAGGACATCGTTTAAGCGTGTTACATAATCGGCGCAAAGGTTTAAATCTCTTGATTATTTCTAAATGACAACGACAATCGGTGTTGTCCGTTTCAAATAAATGATGGGACACCACAGTCTAACAGTCTTCAAAGTTCATATTCAATACGTGGAAGGAATAAAAACTAGGTATAACGTAAGTCGTATAGCTATATTGGAGCGTTTTCCAAGCCTAGGACAGAAAGCTGTCGGATGCTTCCGCTGTAGATACTGAACGAATTATCATGCAGCCCATCAGCACTGCTGGCCAGTTTAACTACACTTGAATTGGGTACCGGGTTACGCCCTTGAAAAGACACATTCTCATTTAGGACATTTTTGATTCTTAAAATACGAAACGGTCTCAACGGTGTATTCTCTAGAGCCGGAGATTTGTCGAGAAGTATCGTAGGTCTTGCGCATTGGCTGCCTTATACCGTAATGCGGACTTCATTCCTAAATTTCGACCTAAATTTGCCCAGACGTTGTTATCTATAATAGTGCCCTGACGAATCTGTAAGTTACAGTCGTTAAAAAAACCTAGATAGATTCTTTGATTATCATTTGTCAACACTGCGACTTCAGTGTTATTTCTCTTACGTCGAGCTTTTCGGCTGACCCTGCTCGAGTATGGAAACTGAGATTCGAGACTCCATGTCCGTGTCTAGATTTTAGGCGTAATAAGTAAATGTTGTAAGCGAAAATGTTCAATGCTTAGTATTGCAATAGAGTATTGCACGTTTTGCAAACGTTTTTTTTTTATAGACGATTTGAGTAATTGGCACTACAGCCAGAACATGGAGATAGAGCGGTAAACACTTATATAGTTCATGTCTAGAAGTGCAAGCTCTAAAAGTTCTATAACGTGCACCGTTTTAGTTAATCTGGATCGGACTGACCTCATCGTTTCAGTGTGTAATTCTCTTGGGGTTGCGTTTGACCTATTCTCCGAAAATCCAAGCACACTTGTCTAGCATGCTCGTATTAAGGCTTATTTAGGCCGCATATAGAGATTAAACATTGGGCAATGTAGACGTTTCTGCAATCTCATAAAGTTGGTTGACCGTCCCCGTGTAAAAACATCTTTAAACTGTCGTTATTCTTTTGTGCCTACTATATAATTGTATGGACGACTTAAGAGGGATAAATTATGACCAAAAAGATTTTCGAGAGTAGCCCAAGTATTATTATAAAAGAAATCTGCAAACTTTGCGGTAGCACGTGTGAAAAGAAGCGGTTGAAGGCGGCAGCGTATTTTTAGCTGTATCTAACAACGAGTCACCCGTTTTGGCTTAATTGCGTTAAGCCCACGGCCCTAAAACATATTATAGGACTATTCGCTACCAGTAAGGAAGCCGCGTTTCCACGAATGTGCCAAAAAAAAAAAAGCGGAAATCGCAGTCTGCTAACAAATTGACCCCGCTTCCTTTCTAAATGGAACAATAACGGACAATATCTAAAAGGAACTGAATAGGACAAGGCGGCATGTCGTAGCTTGATATACTGCAAGCGAGCCTATATGGAGAGATTCTCTTTTTGACGAACGCGATGCAAAGCGCACAGAGATCGATATCACGCTGGCCGCGCTTCTTGCGCGCATTTTATCTACAAAAAGTCTATGCTGACAGTGGCTCTCGCGTTGACAGCTTCAAATTGAAGCCGTTTCAACATCTAAATTCAGTGGTTAATTTATTTAATCCTGGTCTCGTCTTAACGTCAAAATTTACCATATGTATAATCTATGTATAGCAAAAATACCGTTAGGATGCATTTGTATTGTGCATAGATATTGCAATTGGCTTAAATATATGTCTGCATATCCTTGTCAACGTTATCTTTGTTTATTCCCACTCTTTTTTGTGTTGAGCGTGCATTCCCGTTTTTCTAGAACAGAAATGGCCAAGAATATGATTTTATTATTAAAACTAAGAAATAATAAATAGCCATTCCTTGCTTTAAATTCGTTAGATTTCTCTCTTCGCGCATGTACGAAATCGATGAAGACTTATAGGTCGGTGAAGGTACTCCATAATTAAAAATACAGCAAGGGCTGGTAATTCCAACAGTTCCATGCCTTCTCGAGTCAAAAACGTTCGGTGCTTTTTTTGGCTAATTAGTTCATGTCGCTAAATATCTCCTAGTCTTGATTCTGTGGACTTCGGCTATTTGACGAATTTCTGCATTGAACCTGGTAACCTTCGTTTCACCTCAGTTGAACGCTAATTCATTGTTATGCAAACAGAACAATGGACCAATACTTCTTCTGAAGTATTTGTTCAATTATTTCTCCGCCTTATCAAACAACTTTGAGGGTGCTTTATATTTCCACTTAGATGATCCAGGAAAACAAACATTCGTTACGAGTAATCTGTCTTTACTTTTACGATGCCTAAGGTATCAGTTGACCTTGTTTTTTCCGTGACGCTTAGCTAGTTTTCCGGCTTTTCAAACATATGGAAACCTCATACGTATTTCCGATAATTTCAAGTGACAGTAGAAAAGATACTGTCTAATTATTTGGATTAGTAACCGTAACTAGCTTGGCTAAGACGAGTTAGTCCGTCTCAAATAAGCTATCCTCAATCTTTACGATTTCAAAAATTGATTCAGAATGAAAAGTATTCATTATCTTCAAACTACTAACTTAGGATATAAAAATAACTTTTTATGTGAATAAAGACAAGCTGTGCCGAACTAAGATATTGTAGAGGTCACAGAACAGTACCTCCAACCTAAAATTTGCCTTGCAATATTTTCCTCAAATTTCATTTTTACAGTTATAGTTTTAAACACAGAAAGCATAAAAACAAATTAAATAAAATGCGTGTGATAAATAAAGGAATAAACAAAACCCAACGCCAGGCAGAACAGACTGGCTCATATGACCTACGATGTTTCGTAAAATTTAAATGGCTATGTCCATGTAACAGCTGACAGTAGTAGAAATCAGCTCATCTAAAAACGTATATTCTCACGCGCTAGCTGACCTGCTGCTGAAAGCTCTGGGCCAGCATAATCCAGCATCACAGGAGGTACTGGGCTGGTACTAATGTTACTAAGAAAAGACAGAGTTAGAAGAGTTTAAAAACACAAAAAAAAGCCATTTAAAATACAGAAGAATAACAACTATTTATGATATACTGTAATATCTAGTAAAACAACATCAATGCCGGAAGGGCCTAGATGTACTCAAACTGAATAGGTAAAGATCATTGTACCGATAGCTGTGAAGCATTTTAGGCCGAAGGTTGGCCGAATATGGGAGTACTATATAAAATACTAACGATGTAGAAAACCTGAAACTGTATTTAGTTGCACCACATAAACAGAAAACGAAAAGTTCCTTTTTTTTTTTTTTTTTTTCGTAAATTCGTGCAGTGGTCACTTCAGCTTGTCGTCTGGCGTCTCGAGATGTTATACGAGAGGCCAATATTTCTTCTGATAATTATTCGAACTACGACGTTAATATCTATAGCGTTGTACGTATTACCGTCATGCTTCAGGTTTCATGAGCAGGTTTTCTGAAGTATTTTAACTCACTCTATTGCAGCTATAGCCACACAATGCTTCACACGTTTCTATATATACATATATATATTTGTTTGGCCCAAATAAATTACGGAACAGAAGCTTGGCTTTCCATCTTTCGAATAACCCTTCGAACAATGGAGCTTAACGCCCCATGTTAAGTACTACATTACTTTAATACCTACGCTTGAGATATGTATACATCCAGAAGAAATTTCGATGCTACTCTCTTTGTTGGCGATTTGTGCTCACCTTAACTTTTACAGCGACCCAGCATCAGAATGCCTAAGTATTTTCACAGTACTCTTTTAGTCTTTTTTATTAGACGCTCGTACGCCTATTTGTGTCAAATGATAGGACAAACGTTTAACATTGAATGGGACCCCCTAGAAAAACTTCAAGTCGCCAAATCCAGATGTTGTCAAGGTAAAGAAAGAGTAGAGTTCCAGTTTTGAGTAGTTGTACCGCTTAGCTAGGTAAACAACTCGTGTGCAGTCCGATAAGCTGTGCTGGACAAATACACAAAACAAGTTTAAAAAGAGCACTGCTTGTTTTTGGGGCCACCAAAGCACAGGCACGGTGTGTATCCCACGTAATGGCAAAAGTATTTCACGTAAATTGAATATAGTTTTTTTTTTAATAACGTGTTTAATTAGTTTGTAGCTGAAGTCGGAACAGCATCGAAGAGCACCTTGGCTAAATTTCAATCATTCATTCAGTTCATCAGTTCCTTAGCCGTGGGAAAATCATTATCAGGGCTACTTCTAAGGTATGTATATACATAGTGTTATACCCCTAGCTCCATTTCTATAGGTGACTGAGGACATGTTTACTTCTTTGTCAAATGCTTTTCCTCTCTCGCCATACTACAAATGCATACCTAAAGATCGGTGCCATTCAGGTCAAACAGTTTTTTGTATATGCGCAGAGCAGATCTGTGAATATATATATATATATATATATATATACATATATATATAAGAGAAAATCCTAGAATTGCGTCCTGCTAAGATTCGCAAATAGCTTTTTTCCACAATCATGGACCTTGGTTGATTCGGAAGTGAAGTGGACCATTGAAGTTCACTGATAGAATAATATGATATTGCTAAAGTGTATTGTATGGAGCGATAGCCGTAAGGGTTTCACTTAAAAGAACACCTGTGCCACTTACTCTTCATAGTTGCAATCTATTCCGGCTGTCAAAGCTTTTATCGGTTGTTGACGGATGGTGGCATCTACGAATGTTAGCCACGCATACATATACTATTATAAAGAGTCTCGTTGTTTACAGAAAATCCGCACCCAATCGATCTTCAACCGCAGCGATCACTCCGGTCCACCGCAGAGACTATTTGTTTATTAGATACAAGTTTGATATGACATGAAGATCTCCGACGGGACAGTCTTAGCCTGTTCTTTTCGTAAATAGCCCAAACTATGTTGTTTCTCCATCGATCACGGTTCCTTTTCACCACTTGAAAAAGGTATAATTTGACGTCACGTTACATACGTTGTTTCAATGACGAAATATTGAGCCTTAGAACTTTTACGGACAACAGAGCGTCTTTTATTACAATTCATATATTTAGAAGATTTGCCCGTCCATTTTTGATTTATTGCAATGTGCCCCGCAAGCACGTGAGGTATAAAAAGAGGCAAAATGACGGAGCCATTAATTTTATTGCATTTGGCAAACAAATAGTGTCCCTAGGTAAGCAGGCGATACAGCATATGCCATTATAGGACTAAAGTAGCATGATGCTAACATTATACTCACCTGTACTAGTTTCAAAAAAGGAAAGGAGAACTTTCTCTGAGAATTGGAAGTTTGTACTCTCGGCAAACTTGTAGGGTAAAAAGTTGTTCGAAAACTAAGTATAGCTAATTACGAGAACGAATCGCAATGTGACTTACCCCTAATGATTACGGTTATTCCAATTCGTAATTAACAATTTCGTCACCGCAAAACGTCAAAGAGATCGCTGACATTGGACTTTTTAAACGACTTCATTTATATAAGATTCTCATATAACTGGCTTTACAAGTCCGTTAGGCCGCAAGTCCTCTTTTTATGACGTGTCACATGTTAACAATAAGTTAAAACTTATCGGCACATCTCTGCCTAACAGAACAAAGGCTGTGGCGTTACCTCTGCAGCTTAAACTTGCCATCCATACTTCTTCTGCCTTCTTACCTGCCTCCGTCGCCAATATTTTGTCGTCCTTCTCTAGCATAGTATCTGATAGCATATGTGACTACATGAAGTGTCATGCTGTAGGTGTGGTCCTTGTTAGCGGTTGTCGTTACCTCATAGTGCCTTTTTATCGTTACAGAAAGTTTACAAAGCTATTCAGCGTAAGGATGGAGCCACACTGGTTTTTATGATTAGTTCGTGAAAGATAATCAGACAATAATAATTTTATACGATACGGATATGCGGATGTTACTTGTAAATATCTACATTTTAATAAATAACAAACTGGCCCGTCTTGATGTTTCCTTTCAGTATCGTTTAGCAGTGTTAATTCTCTTTGTTACTTTGATAAAGAAGCCTTATTTGTGCCTAAGTTTCTCGTAGCACATGCGAAAATTACCTGCAAAAAACAAAAATAGAAAAATCAAAACTCCCCAGCTTTCGCAATTTCCTATTTCACCTGTTATAGCTTGGTACATAATACTACCAGGGGTAAAGTCACAGTAGATGGTGAACATCTTCTGAATAGGATTTAACCAGGATTGTTAGTAATTTTTGGCAACAATGGTCTTTTTCTGATGTCAGCAAACCCTTGACACAGATGATTTTGACCAAATGACCGGACTATAGACGCTGCACGCCCCACTTCCAGGCGGTTACAATGGTAACTATCTGCGACATTCGTCCTTTCTTTTTCTTGTTAGCAGTTGCACAGGCTTTGCTCTGGTCCAGTTGTTGTACAATAGAAATGGTCGAAATTCATAAAAAAACACACGCTTTTGTTTCGAAGCCTTTTGTCCGACACAACAGAAATGCGAGGAAAATACGCTTCGGAGCCACAGTTTCCGCCGTCGCCACTACGAAGCAACCGACGACAAACAACGAAATCGTTAATAGTAAGTACAAACAATGGAAACACGCATCTATAAACATAATTGCTTCACCCAACTGGCAGCGGAACTGCTAAGCGGAAACGTAATCCCTTTCAAAATGTCTGATAATGCCCTTTACTTTGCTAGCTATTTACTATAAACTGGACATAACCAAAGAAAATGGCTTGCTGCCTTTGGAGGAGACTCGACGATCAAATAATCGAGAACTTCGACTTCATCTCTTAATAGCGGAGCGTACTTAATGGATGTATCGGAGCATCCCGCTACCGTCGATTTATAGAAGAACCTATAGTCAAATTATCATTTATTCGAGATTCCTTTTTGCGCGGGTTCAGTACCGTCGATATAAATTGAGTTTTCCATTACCCATCCTCTTATCAAAATAACGACTTCTGTCCGATTCACAAATGGCAAAAGTTTATTTCAATAGATGATTAGATTTGTTGAAGCGACCTGTAATGCGCGCGCTGTTTTTATAGTCGACTGTTTTTTAGTGGTAGAGAAAACCGAATCAAAGAATGACAGCTCCTCACTCATTTTCAACATCTCACACAATACCGGGCAACACGCAGCTACAATAGCAGGTCTCTACTGTAAATTATTAGGGTTGACGAGAATCTGTGGCACAACGTCGATCTGAAGGTTAGAAAAGAGCGGGTAGCTCCTGGAGGTAGACCCAAAGTTACGCCAGATCTCCATACGAAAAAGGGTTATGAGACTGGAAGAGTTTCATACACTTGGATATGCTTAGGAACAAGAGAACAGTCAACTAGTATTACGCCCGATTGTATCGAATAAACGATATTATCTACCGGTAAGAACCCGAACGACAAAATAAGGTCGGCCTTCCCCGTTGCGATGGCGAGCAGCATGTAGCAAATATTGTATAAATCGGTCCTGCATGAGATTTAGCGGGAAGCTTTTGCACCCACCACATTTTACAGAGCTCCCTCAAACGGAATAGCTCCGTTTTCAGTTACTGGCAAATAAAGCTCGCAACCATCTTAGAAAATAAAATCGTAAGTTCAAGATAAAAACGCTTCCTTCAACAATAAATCTGATTATTTCTGGCGTGAAGGAATAAATGATAAATAAATTGGTTGACAGGTAGAAGAAGTTTTTAGAGAATAACGACAAACACATAGATGATTGAGAAAATGCGAGTGGCGACTCTTTGTTAATTAAAAAAACGACGAGTTAAATAAAGAACGATTAATGTTTTAACCTCGTTTCGATTTTGACTTAATTTAAAGTTGCCTTTATTATTATTATTAATAAATTTACGATAATTCAGCAATATCTTATAGTTCGAATGCTGAGATAACGACTTGAGCGACGACAACATAACCAGCGTATTTGTGTGCATCGCCATTGCGTATCGATAAGCATGGAGCAGCACAAATGTCTGTTATGCTGTAATACAGAAATAAGCTATCACAGATGATAACGCTAATGTCATTTTTTTTCAGAAGTGCCCTTTTCTGTAGAATAGTATTCTCTAACAACTTCATACGTTTCTGGTTTTTGTCTGGGTTTAATTATGAATGCTATCGGGCTTGCCTATCTGATTTATACGACTTCTAAAACGAACCTTAACTCTGGCTTTCCGACTCTCTAGTCCGACGAACGCGTTGGGAAGGTGGCCATAAAATATAAAGCCTACATATGTAAATTATTTACAAACGATGTATTTTGTTCCTTCGCAGGCCAGCTGCGACCTATTACTGCCGTACGTTTGTGTACGCAACATCAACGTTTTTTTACGCATATTTGTTGCGCGCTCCCTATAGACCAAACACGTACATACACAGTCAATGTAGATAAATTCTGTGGAAAAGTATAGTTTCTTGTAATCCTGTCTGTTTATTGTTTATCGCTAGCCACAGACCAAGTCAACTGTGGCCCGCAGCAAGAGAAATAATAGAAGGTACAAAATAACCATAGGTTCAAATACACGTTGGCGAATGATTTCTATTCACATTACTATTATGACGTAATTATAGGGGCCAATGAACTGGTTCCTGAAGCTGACGTTCGGGTTACCAGTTTGTCAGCGCGCACTTGGACGATTAGAGCGACTGGTGACTTTACGTTGCAGATCACGTAAGACGAACACATTAATCAAAACAGGATCTCGTCATACCACTTGATAAGCTATGTTACCCCCCCCCCCCCCCCGTAACGCTTCTAGCTTGTTTCGATGAGATATTTTGTGTAATACAATCCTAATCCCGTGAGACGTTCGTCGCAATATACTGAACCATGGAGCGAAACATAATGATAGCTGCATATAGGATTGACTAGAAGTGTGGGAAATTTTAAGATGGAATAACCCAGAGCACTAAATCTGGCAGAGATCATCAGCTGATTTTTACAAGGTTTACCAGCCCATATTTGGTAATCATATTCAGATGAGTGAAAATCTTTTCCTGTGAAAGTCACCGGCAGAAGTCTTATCCGCGTCTGTTCAATCATCCCCTTTTTTGAGCAATTCATCGGGTTAAGCACAACAAGAAAAAATAATAACGATATTGAATAGTCTCGGTTCAATATGCGTTTAATTTGCAGACGCTTCACCTCGTTTTTTTCGTACCCAAACGTATTCTATATCTACCTAGGCAGGTATCTAGAAAAACACAGACCTTCACGGACTGCTAAACACACACAGGCCCATGCGCACATATTAAACTCAACACAGCAACAGAGAGTGAAGTAAAGACGAAAATGGCTGATTTTGCTACGGGCCGTGATTCCACATTGGCTGCGTTTCTGCCTCCCCGGCCGACCAAAGCAAGAACAGCCTAGGCAAATCTTCACTTTATTTCAATATGGCCATTTTTACAGGAATAAATCAACTGGCCGAAAAATCAAACAGCAGGGCTCGGCCGACAGGGAAAAGTTTGGACCATCAGACAGATATTTGAACGAAGTCCTTTAGCTGTTGAAGATTAGTAGATTCTCTCTTGCGCGGTAAAACTAGGGAGTAAGTGGCGTGGAAGAATAACGGCCTGACAGAAGGTGCATGTAGTAGCTCTGCTGTTAGACTGTTCGGTACTACAGCCTGTAATTGTACTAATGGTAACGATTGATATCGTGTTGCGATATCTGTCACTTTGCCTTTCCGCTAATAGTAAGAATGATTAGCCATCAATAGCTACACAAAAGTGTGGCTTTTTATGCATTTATGTAAATAGAAACCTTTAAATCACACTTGTGGTGCTATCTAAGCAATTCTAATGTAGTTCACCTTTGTATCGGCTTAGTTGCTTTATTGCTCTCCTTATATTGAACAGCTAGCAATATGAGTAGTCATATATAGAATAAGTTGATTGTAATATTATATAGCATTGAATCACAGTTACGACGAGTGGGTAAGGTAACATATACGCATCGTGGCGTATACGCGCCTTATAGTAGCTTACGATGATAGTGACGTTGATACGATGGTAAGAATCGATCGGTAACATTCAGTCTTTTCCAGTTGTTAACTGCGTGTCACTGGTCCGTCTATTAGGCGAATATCGCAAGGTGAACGCTACATTCACAGCCGACATACGCTTACCAACCTCTGTTGATACTTTACTTCTCGATTTCTCCGCATCTGATCTAGATGTTTTGTATCGTGTTGTTCGATCGAAGGGCGTTCGCAAATTAACCTCTTTTCGGCTTGTGGATAGGCCCACTGTATCCGTTACGAAAGCCTGAGGTAACCTGGGGGCCGGTATTCGTTACATAGTCGTTATCATCGTCGTCGTTTTGGCCGTTTGGGTTTCCTTGTGCGAAGCAGCAATTTTCAAGCATGCCCGCTATGATACTCCAATCAAAACCAAGCCGCATGCCATTCAGGACAAACTTTTCCGTGTAAAAGTCAAATAGGCGAAGGAACCTTAGGCCGACAAAGGCAAAACCTACTAAGATTAGAACACCGGGATTTGCGCACTCCGCAATCAGCGCGATAAAGTAATGGGCCCAGGCTGCAGCCGTTCCGATTAGCTGGATACGTGACACATGCACGCGAAGAGGTCGTACCACTGACTTCACTCTAGGACCAAGCATTGAACATAGATAATATGCATAGGTAAGGGCATCGACGAGGCACAAGATCACAACTCCTGGCACTCCATGTCCATCGGCACCATAGCGCAAGAACCACCAAACTGTCGAAACGCTGAAAAATCCGTTAAGAACGACGGCGTTCGTCACACGCTTCTCTTTTAGGTATGAAAGGAGGATAAGAGCATCAAACATGGACAGCATCTTGAGCACAAGGTAAAGCCACATCAGGTTGAGAATTGATGACGAAGCCGAGCTCGTCTCAAAAGATCGATGCTGGCACACAAATGATCTCCCGGAGCCTTGATACGCATTAAAAAGGAGTGCTGCCGCCAAGGCGTGGGAGACACACATTAACGCATTATAGGGTAAAACCAACGCTGAAATAGGCAGGCGCTTCTTGTGGTTACCCATCACCAACGGAACAGCTGTTGCAGCGATACTGTACAGAATTAGCGTAGCGGGCACAGCTATGTATCCTGTTGACCACCACTGGGCGGTTCGAGGGTCACGGTCTAGATGGACAATGTCATCAAGCCAATCTCTAACGGGAGACAGTTCCGCTGTATCTACCGCCATCATGATGAGTTAAAGAGACAAACAGATGAAAGACAGGTGATCAATTCGGATGAAAACGTACACTTTTCCGATACACACTGAATAATAAAAGGCTGGTTGATCGTACACACGACAACTGCAGCAGCAGTCCGGACAGTTCAGGTGACTTTTCCTTTGCTCTTGTTGGTTAGTTGCTGTTATGGCCCTGCAGCAGCACGCGGCCGATGGCTGGCAGCAGACGCTCAGCCGCTTCGGTTTGGGTCAACAGCACTTCGGTTTCCTTCGTGCTCTTCACTGGGTCACTCACCGCCAGCCGTGTCCGAAGCAAACGCCGGAGCGATGGCAGCACCGAGTGGCGTCCGGAGACGCTTGTGCGGTCGATCGGTCGGTCGGTCCTGTGAGCGATTCGTGAAGCGGTACGGCGAGCTAGCTATGGAGGAAGGTTTCGGCACATCACCGCTACCGCGGCCCTGCAGAGAGAGAGGGCAGAAAGCCAATGAAGCAACCAACCAAGCGTGGGCTTGCTGGCAACCAGACGACAGAAGACGCATCAGCCCCAAAAGAAGAATCTGTCGTGCCACTGTAGCGCATACGAAGTATAAGGAGCTTCGTCGAAAGCCCATAGCAAAAAAAGAGAGAGAGCGAGAGTGACGCAACGATTCCGATGGACACAATGTCCATATCGTTTGCTAGCCAGTCTCGATGAGCGACCCGGGGTGCGACAGGTACTGGAGAACAGGAACCCGATCCATACAACAAAACTAGATGATATACTACCATGCACAAAACTGATCACAGAACTAAGCCACGCTGGCGGGTTGAGCGCGCAGTTGAAACGATTAAATCTAGGACGAAAATGATATTACAGTAGATAAAGCAAACGCACCTCGCCGTCAAAATAACTGTTCTAATTCACCTAGTTAGCTCGCTAGCCAGGTTGAACATGGGACAGTTAGTACTCTTCTAATATTCGTGAAACTCTCGCCCTTGTGTCCGCAAAGATGGCCACCTTTCGATTCAGGGATCGATGAGATATAGACAGGTACGGTTTTCATCAGCTGTTTTTTTTAACTAACAACGAATGGTGTCAGCGTATCCGGAAAATGGCGGGATAAGATAGATTTATAAGGCAAAATAGAACCGTTGAGTCAAGTCTGGTGAAGACTATTAACCGAGGGGATGAGAATGAAGCGTCAGTGGTACGTAAATAAATAATCATTTAATTTTATGCAAATAAAAGAAACTTCGATGAAAAATAACACTGTCATTCTACGAAATGCCTGCGTAATGGACAATAACATAACATAATAATAACGTAGACAGTAACCCCATATATATTTTTGTAATATTCCATGATGTAGCCCAAACATGAAGGACTCAACTAAATCCAATAATAGTGCAGCAAGCTAAGTTTTTTTATTACTATAATAGATAGCCCTGGGAATTTTTTATTTAATTCTTGGATATGCATGCCGTCATTTATTTCACTGGCAACGTTGCAGAATAGACACCATCCAGTGTGGTTAATAAATCTATGCATTGCTTAAATAGTATGTTAGACAGTCGCATGGTCATACGTATGTTCTCCTAAATCGGCTACGAAAAAACTTGGCTAGTAGTTCCGGCGTAATCGCTAGTTACGACTTTGCAGTTTTTACTATATCGTCTTTGTCTGCTAACAGGAAAACGATTTCCGTAACTACAGCCTAATTACGCTTATCGTCGAATGCCCCCCAAATGTCGTAAAGAATATCTACTTTTTAGATTGGCTACCGATCTTATGGACGCTTTAGCTACCTTTAAAGACGGCAATAAACTCTTAGTTAAAAACATCGACACGTGCCTAGCCTTTAGCAGAAAAAAAAAGTGTTTTTTAAAAAAAAAACCGGGAAATTTTGGTAACGTAAACAGTTGGAGCACACATATTTATTCACGAAAAAAAATAGCGAAGGCCGCCAGTCAAAGGTATGCATTTGCCGGCAGTAACACTTAAGTATAGTTTTCACTAGAACGCAATAATACGCTAGTTCTATAGAAGAGCGACTGGCTTGGATCATCTAACCGTCTCTGTTTTTCCGTTTGTTGGATCACTACAATAATATGCTGAGCCGAAAATGGCTTACAATTTTTTTGCAAGCGGTGCGTTCGAGCTTGCTGAATGACGGGGCCCAAAGGAGGCATTCGTGTGAACATCTAGCTTCAAACGAGAAGAATATCTAGAAAAAGGGAAGAGGTCTCAGTAGGAGACGATTCACCAATCGATTCAATTTTGCTGCTACATATTGCAATTAGCTTCGATCCTATCAAAGCCAAGATCTCCTTTCAACAATCTTCCAGAGATCTAGCTTGGACAGACGCGTTGTTTGTGAGCTAGAGATACAAGCCACCCCATTCCAGGCTACAATTTCAAAGAACTACAATTTCAACGCATTAGAGATTTTGGCTCATATACTATCATCCTATGTTTTTGCCTCATACTAACATAGTTATACAAACGGATTCGAATTTCTCATTTAAACTATGAATGCCCAGCAGCATAAAATGTACTCAATTAGGGTCACCGACGGTTACCAGAAGATGTAATTTTACTAATAGCTGAACAGAAGATCCTATATTCAGAAACTTTTGCCTGGAACTTGTAATAAAAAGTTACTTCCGTCTGGTTTATGTTATTTAATTAGTTAGGTGAGTTAATTTGGATTTAAAAATGCAACTCGCTTTTATTAAAAGCTACAGTACAAATAGAGTTAACCAGTTTTATTAATTGGCCATTTTATATGGAGGATAATGAATGAAACCGATTATCTTACTTTTCACTGATAACAGAAGCAAGTTGATTTTTAAGCCAAATTTGACAAAGTTCCCCTTCGCAAATACTGAACCGGACCTGAGCAGTTTTATATTGAAAGCCGTACGTCCCTATCCGGATGACATAAAAATATAATCGTCTTGCCGAACGCCGTTTTTACAACGTTCAAGTTTTCTTAAGAATGATCATAAAAAGCATGCCATGCGTAAGGAATTTTACATTATACAGTAATTATTAATTAATACACTGATAGAAGACACATTTACACGCTTTTGCATAATTATCCTATGTACACGCTTCGAAATTTCGCGCATGAGACCTTCCACGGAATTGGAGGCTACTGAGTTCCAGTGAAAGAGTTTCAAACTGACGGAAATAACCAACAAACGAGAGCATGTCCACCAGATTCGTTAGGAACAAAGCGAACGTCAAACATGGCTGGAACGGCTGACGACAGCGCTAAGCGGAGAAGTATTTTTAGCGGAATCATACCTTTTGACATTTTGAAAGCAAGTACGACAATACGTATGCTGGGAACTTTATCCTCAGGGAGTAGTTTATCTGAGGTATAGAGACGGTTTCCACAGGCTCTGTTTTAATCAAACATTGATTTCGGAGCATCTCTCTAAACGATAAATCTATGAGATATTTTCAAATAATCATTTCTCTATATTGGAAGTGCGTAGCACAGCACCAGCGGCAATAGTTGCCTATTAACAATATGGAGACCTTCACGAATCCCTTTGGCTTTTTTTCTGTGTCGCAATAATAGCATAGTATATGGGCATTCGTGCTTTCAGGCGAGTCCGCCATTTAATCGTTCCCTGAAAATTTATTCCGAAACGTTCGATAATCTAGAATAACAGAAGCCTAGACCTAGTAACCGTTTTCACTTACATATGGATACCTCTATGAAGCAAACTGAAGAATGCAAGTCCCGTCTTATTGCCGTCAACAACAAGAGGAACTGTTCTGAAAGTTCCAATAGCCTCAAGCGCAATGCGTCATCATTGACGACCGAAGTACGCGCGATGCGCAAAAGTATTGAAGTGCCATCTGTGTAATCGCTGATTTCACAAATGCCACCCGTTTAGATTTTTTCGAGAATGTAGTTTACAAAGATTGATAAACATGCAATAGCCAGAATTGAATTTTAAGGTATTTTGGGGTTGACTCCCCAACCTGCTACTCAGGAAGATCACCATTAACCGCCTCCCGTTTTCCAGTATGACCTGACCAGTCAAAAATATTCGTTGTGCCCTCAAGACACTTTGACATTTGCAGCAAGTGACTTAGCTAGTTGAAAATAAACGCGACATCTAGAAACATGCCGGATTTCAATCGCGTTAGTGACTTCCCGCTAAGGCGTGCCAGTACCTTGTTCATCGCCCGCGGCTTCCAAATTGACTAAGCAAATAAAATTCCGCGCTTTTAAGATGTCTGTTAAGTATATTAAGAATCAGCTTCTAGAAAACTTTAGACAAATAACTGACCAAACATGTTGCACGATATTCAGCAGCTTGCGTAGGTACCCCTTTGCTGTTGAACAAAGGAATAATCTTTGCGTCCTTCACTCTAGTGGGAAGGGATCATGTGTCAATGGATACATTAACTATACTGCCCAAATGTCAGCTTAAATGTCGAGGAAAGCAACAGCGGTAGACTCGATTGTTACAGGATGTCTCTTAATCTCGTCAGCAATAGGTTGAGGACTTTACAGCTGATATCTAGAATCAAACATAGATGATAAAACCGTTCGGATTTTCTTCTAGCACAGACTACTCAAAAAAATGTCCATAGTTAGGAAATATCATTTTTTAGCATCGTAGGCGTAACGTAATAACGTACTTCTGCGGGCTGCTGGGTTATTCTATACGTCTGAAGAGTGCTGGAATAAGCTGTCTTGAATTCTAGAGTGCACATTTTTAATCATCCATATAATTCGTTGAATTTGCGTTTAAGTCGCCAAACTGTAACCATTAATTTGAATTACGAGCTGAACTTTTATCTTCGGCCACAGCAAACCTCTAATTTGTTCATAATAAAGCTAATTTAAGAAAGCTTAAAAAGTCAAACCAATATCAACTGCACAATAGAGTTGGAACCGGTTAAAATTATGCACCCGACTCGTAAATCGGTCTATAGGGAGCCTATCATGCACTTATGTAATAATTGGTTTTCTAAACGATCTGATCTCAAGCAGCGCTGGACTTTCTCCAACCATAATGACGACGAAGACTAATGAAAGAATGATTAGGAGAAGTGGTACCAACTAAACCACAGAAACCACCCGCGGAGAAAACCTATCACAATTTGTTAAAGCTACTTGATCAATCCATGTTTTCAAAGACGAGCTAGTAGTTTTGGTCATAACATGACATGAATTTTTACAAAAAAATAGCGCTAATTAACATTCACAACAAATTCTACCAATTTACTGAAGCGAGACTAAATAAGCAACAACGAATCGAATAATTTCTCACGGCTTTATTAGATACTCAAGTTCTTCCGTTCTTTGAGCGATGCTATCTTGCTGGTCCTCAAGATAATAGTCAATGCCCCGTTTAGCCATTGTAATTATGTTCCGTATCGTCATCCTCAAAGATTCTTCTAGACGACGCTTCTCCTCGGTTGACACGCGGCTTGCTAATTTCTGCAACTGGGACCACACATTGTGACAGTTTCCGATAATCTGCAATGTCGTATTAGCGTCTTTGTCCCAATTTTCTTTCTGCGTATAGCAACGCAAGCTTTTCTGATAGCACGAAACCATTTTATGTGCGTGATCTGACCAGCTCATGCCTTCGCGCGGCTTACTCTCAAAATACAGATCGCCATAAGCTGCCCAGAGTTCAGCGTCATTCGTCACTCCGGTTGTTGCCCTACCGAACAGCTCAAATAGTTTAGGACGCAAGTATGCAGACGCGGGTTTACCGTCGAAGTCTTTTATGTCCTCCTTAACGACCTGCACTAGAAGGTGCGCAATTTTCGGATCGGAATGCTTCTGTTTGATGTCAATAAGACGGTGCCAACTTTTGATAACCTCATCAAATGCACCCACATCCATCGATACAAGAAGGTAATTTTCCCAAATCCGCCAGTCTTCATAGTTGCACTTTATCGACTCCTGAAAGTAATAAAATCGTAATTTTGACTGAGCGTCCTAATTTTGGGTTTAATTATATATAGAACCTTCCTGCAGAAAAACATATATGATTAAAGTATACTTAATTTTCCTATGTAAATGTAAAAATAAGTTAAATAATCGTATAATAATATTTTGTTACTTGTGCTTGACGTTCGTAAGTTGCATGAGTTTGCCGTCCCACGCCCGTTGGAGGGTTGACACAGAGACGAGATACCTACGTGTTAGCATATCTTGTTTAAAGTACGCTTCTAATTGCATAGTCTACTAACCTGCAAAACCTTGTACGCCTTTTTTTTCTCACCGAGCGAAATGTAAGCCTTGGCCATGTTATTCCACGCTTCGAAGTTATCACTGTCAATATTAACCACATGTTTGTAGGCTTGTACGCATTTTTCAAAACGTCCCGTTTCCATGTACGCAAATGCTAGTTGTTGCCACGTGCGCTGATGTAATCGATTAAGTTCGAGTGATTCTTCAAATTGTGGAATGGCATATTCATATTCTTTGCGCTGGAAATGGTAAGAGCCCCAAGATCGTTTAGCTCTGGCATTTCTTTCCCCCGAAAGCTTCCAAGCCATTTGGTAATTCAGAGGATCACCAGTAACATCGCCAAGAAGGCAATACAGATAAGGTGTCTCTTCGTCCTGAAGCAATTTTGTAATAATAGCTTTCGCACGGTCGTTTCTTTGCAATCTTTGATAGCATTCAACGACCTCCTCCCACAGCTCCAGTCGAAGGTAGATGTCTAAGGCAGACTTCGTGAGTCCTAATGAAATGTACCCATTTGCAAGACTCCTTTCTAGCTTCCACGTAGTGGGAAACTTCAACAGAAAGAACATATGACTTCTCAACCCAAATGCTGGACTTCCGTTTGAAACCGAGTTCACAAGCGTCTGATACTGCGACAGGGCGCGTTCTACCTTTCGGCTTTTCATGCATTCTAGAACCGACCTTTGAAATAGCGCGCTGAATTGTATTGTCCATAGTTTTGGTTGAGAAAGAACTCTATCTAAATAAACCATTACTTCTTCATCGAGCAACTCCTCGGGGGCATTCAAGCGTTTTTTAAGCATTGACATAGCTAGAATAAGAGCCTGCTCACTACACGATAAAGTACAGTCATTCTGTTCTTCGTCGAATTTCGTACGGTCCATAACGGTATCATCTTGCAAGGCAACGTCGATTGGCAAATTGTTTTCGGCGTACGAAGTTGTTGAAATTGGTTTGTCAAGTGGCTTAGTCCGCTGAATTTTGAGCACTAGTTGCGCAATAGAATTTGTTTGAAAATGAGTTCTAGTACCGAGAGCTCCACCTAGTTCAGCCTTTAGACCCATCCTTTCTGAAGCATTCATGAGGAGCTCTTCAGTTGTGGCAATTTGGAAAAACTCAAGATTTGCCATAGCACTTTCAAGACGAATTTCCGTCCATAGTTCGGGATAATTCTCAAAAGTGCTCTTCTCCAGTTCAGTAGTGCTTTCTTTGACGATTTCCTGTAATGAGCCGACACGCTCAGAAAGTATCCGTTGGTGGATAACAGCGTATCGCTGTCTCCATACGTGGAAAGTAGCTAACCTAAGCTTAGCTGCAAATTCCACCAAAATTACTCTAGCTATAAACAATTCCACCGGTGCCTTGACTAAATGGTACGCGTCCTCCCCATCGATACTCAAACACGACACCTGCTTTGAACTTGGAAACAGTGTGGAAGTAATCTCCTCGGTGTTGATTGGCCCAATAAAGTTCTGCTGAATGAAGTAAAAGAGAAAAGCCACAGCTGATGAGAGTAGCCGAACAGCGGCATTCTCCAGTTTCGGAATAATCTCCTGTAACTGTTTAGAGAAACCTTGCAGGTTATCATGACGAAAGATGGAGAACCACGGAAGTTGAAATAATTGCTGAAATTTTCCCTCGCGCAACAACGAAACGACAGTATTAAATTCTTCGTTGGCTGTTGATCTCTCTTCGTGAAGACACAGGAGACAGATCTCCTCGGGCTGAATTGTCTTTACAGGTTTGCACATTTCTTTGTATACCCAATGAAACTTAGGAAATATACAAGAACGAAAGAATATGTGTTCACAAAGCACTGAACATTGGTGAACGCGAGAAAATACTCATCAGTTTTGTCAAACACGTGTGTTGTTCGTGCTGCAATGGGAGAGGGTAACAAGAGACAACATCAAATACGACCGACGGTAAACATGTATGTGTGTAAGCTCCGAAGGCAAGTCTAAACAACCAATAATTGTCTTTTTGCAATCGTTAATTTGAAAAGTAGCAAATCATTCACGTATACAGTTTTACTTAAATAACTGATTTTTAGTCTAGATTTACTTCAACGGAAATTTTTGACTGCTGTCTCGCGCCAATTTCAAATAATCTGTTTTGTAAATAAAATACTCTGTGTTTGGGGCCCGTTAATATGCGATTTACGAATTACAGCCAAAACCCGTTATTAAAGTGTCCCATAGAAGATTTTTTGTAAGCTGGAATAAAAAAAACGAGTTTGAACATAGTTCGTAGAAGCCGTATGTTCTCGAGGTTGACAAAAAGCCAGCGACCTTGCATTTACATGAAAATGTTTTTGATGCGATGATCTACCGGAAGTAAGTTTAAACAAAGCTTTAAATTAGACGTGAAATGAATATCACGGTTTGACTATCCTTTTGAAATGTCTAAAGTCATCGAATGCGTCAACAAAGGTAATACACATCTTCTGGTTCAATTTTTCCACAGCAAGGTATTTTTCACCAAACTGAATATATTTGCCATTTCGTGTCAGTATAAATTTATGCCCGCATTATCCATTTATTGTACTACAAAGCATTATTTGTTAGATCTTAACAGGATGTAAATTTGCCCCAGGACGCCTCACTTCTGTTTACAAATATAATGACGTTTACAAGACCGCCAGCGTAGGTACCAATGTTTGAAATATACGTGTATCATATGTTTTATCAGACGTGCTACTGTTGTGTGAACAGAATTCCAAGGAAATAGAAAAACCCAGTTGTTCTGATTGAAAACGTTAGAGGACGTCACCTATACTGAAAACGGACGACATCGTAATGAAATGAATTAAAACATAGGTATAGATACTTTCAGATATGTTTTAGCCATGGCAGTAATAGCTTTAAGTGATTCAGTTTTAAACTATACACAGTATTTTTCAGCTAATTTCATTTTGTTTAACCTGAGTGAAAGCAATCTACTCTCAATTATCTCTTTTCTAACACTGGTACAGAACTCTACCTCTGGTGTACCGTCTCGGCAGCCGAGTGAATTATTTAAACTATTTCAGATGAAAATCGTTACGTGGAATATTAATGGATTGCGCACTTTTAAAGGGTTCCTTAGAGAAACACTGGACGCTTTTAAGGCCGAGGTTATATGTTTCCAGGAAACTAGAACAAACAGTAAGTACTAAGCGGGCTGGTAGTCTTTACGGATTTTTTAACAGTTAAATCTTTGTCATTGTTCTATTTCGTTTGACTAAAGGAACAGAAATTGGACTCACAACTTTCATGATATTTCTGCGTAAACTTTAGGATCTACTTTGGAATCCGACCTGGCGTGTGTTTCCGGCTATAATTCGTATTTCGCTTTCCCGCGTGCCTTAACCGGTTACTCAGGGGTTGCCACGTTTTCATCGGATAAATTGCGACCCTTCGCTGTTAATGAGCTTCTACAAAGGTTTAAGAACATGCACTATATACTAGCAGAGGTTTAGCATTATTTAAACTGATCTCTCGTAATAAGGGTCTACGGATCGAAGCTATGTATATATGTACAAACATACCAATCAAATTATGAGAATGAAAGTTGTAACAGTGCAATAGAACACGACCATGCACATACCATAATAATTAATTAGCCTCATATTTCTACTGCATATTAGTAGGCATTCTTCATTTTTATTGTATCTATTTTATTTTATATCGGTATACTATAATACTAAACGTAATAAAAATGCATTTAACGTTTTTCTCCGAAGGTGTACCGATGAAGGAATCGAAGCAATGGACATGCTCATGGACGTTCCTCGTTCGATGGGGGACGACGACCCAACAAGTTTTATCGATCCCAAAGAGATCGCTAATATTGACTCTGAAGGACGTTGTATTGCCTTGCTCTATAAGTTCTCGTGAGTCCACTGCTCTGTTATGAAAACTGCTGTACACAGTAGTTACAAGCGCCACTGCTATGTATCTTGTGACACGTTTAACTATCCACACAATTAGAAAATGCAATAATAACAAGATAAACAACAACAATGCTCTTTCTAATTATAAAATAGTGGTTTTGATGCTATTTAACAATTGAAAGCAGCGAATAAGTACATATATAATATTACACTAATTGTTGTGTTTGGTACTGTTGTTATCTTTATATTGCATATTATATCATATCGTATTCTTATGCTATAATGATCTTTTCAGAGATAAAAATGGCGGCTTGCATTCTCTTGTCATATTTAATCTCTACTGCCCCCGAAATGATCCAGATAGGCCGGAACGAGCTGAATTTAAGCGTAACTTTAATGCCATGTTGGAACACCAGGCGCGAAATCTTGTGACAAAAGGATACCATGTCATACTTGCTGGAGACATGAACATTTCGCATAAGAGAATCGACAACTGTGATCCTTCTGAAGAATTTGAGTCGGCTCCAGAACGGATCTGGATGAGTAAGCTACTCGATAGATCTCAGAGTGAGTGTCATAAATGGATAAAAACATACGTATATCATAGGTTTTTAGTGTCCAATATGAATTAAAATAGTACCAAAATAATTTAAAGCAGTATCAAATTGTGGAATGACTACTTTAGTACTTTCGGCCATTGATCATAAGAAATAGAATAGGCTTACCTCTTGCCCAGCGAATTGAACAGAAAAAATTGTCACTCCAGTTACCGAATCGTAGAAAGTTGGCACTGAACATGCGTATATCAATGTCGATATACCATGCCCAGTGTTCTAGAATAGTATCATTCGCCAATAACATCTACCTAGTGTATTTCTATCAAATTTCAGGTGTTCATTTTGTCGATGTATTCCGCCATTTCCATCCTTTTGAAACAGAACAGTACACATGCTGGAATTCGCAGAAATCTGCCAGAGTGACAAATTTCGGCACCCGAATCGATTACATCATCTCGGACGCGGAATTAATAAAATATTTCACTAGCTGTGATATTCATGCAGATATCACAGGATCAGATCATTGTCCCGTGTCTGCCGTATTAAATATAAATCTAGTGTCGGCAGAAAAAGTTCCTAAAAAATGTACGCGTTTCTGGCCAGAGTTTTCAGGCATACAAACATCCCTTAAAGTATTTCTCGTAAAGACTAGTCCCACACAATCGCTGAACTCGGTTAAGAACGGAGCACTCCGCAAGCGACCAGCTGAAACTCAGTCAAAATTAAATGCATTTTTTGTAAAAAAGTATAAGCATTCTCTCGATGATCAGAAAGCTGGTGTTGAAATTAATAGCGCCGATGCAGGTAGTCAAGCTGTATCTTTAAATACATCAAACGAAGCACACAAGCAAGAATTAGAGGCAACCTCTAAAACGGTTCAACGTAAAGCACAACTGAACTCTAGTTGGAAAAATATTCTTAAAGGACCACCTTCAGCTCCGACATGCTCTGGCCATGGCGAAACTTCCGTTATGCGAATTGTTAAAAAGGATGGGCCCAATAAAGGGCGAAAGTTTTTTTGTTGTGCTAGGCCGGAAGGAGCTGCTAGCAATAAGGAAGCTAGATGCCAATTCTTTGTTTGGATATAGGCTCTGAAGTTATTGAGCATTTGTTGACATTTATTCAAGTCATTCAGAAATACTCAACAATTGAGATCTAAAAAAATAAGTAACAAAAAACGCATATGACTATCCTAGGTCCCAAAGGTCACTTGTCGGGAGAGTTTTACCGTAGACCAATACTAGACTGCGGTGATAGACCTAAACGCTAATGAATTGAACTTTGAATTAGTTAAACATACGCATGCTATATGTAATGTCAACAGTGCATGCTATATGTAATGTCAGTTAAGTTATATATATAGTCAATAAAGTTTTTCTATTAAACACATTTAATAGATGGAATAGTCGAAACGGGCAAAAAATGCTGCATTACTGAATAATAGGATTTCTGAATAATAGGGAGCCTATAAATAGGAAGGAATAACTACGGCACCTTAAATTTAATGGCAAACTGATCATCCATTGGAAAGTCTTCCACTGCTACCTACAAAGATCTTTCGCGAGCTGTCACATTGTACACAGCATGTATGCCTCATATGTACCTATATTGACGATCTGCGTGCACTTTTTGACAGTGGCTTCATGACTAGCCAATAGTGCTTTTGAAGACTTCTTTAGATTCACGTCTTTTAGCTAGTAATGAAAGGTAACGCTGCAGTTAGTTTAAGTAAAAATTTATTTCACTATACTTCCTTTGCCTTTGAATTGGACGTATGAGAGAACTAATGACTTCTTACGTCTGCGCAGTATAGTGTCAGTCCAACTATGATGTGTGTTACCGTTAGCACAAAAGCTGGTCAAGTTAGCTAGAGTTTAAGGGATATTTAAATATCTTTGATTACTTCCTCAACCTCTGCCTTGGTAAACATGTGGAATCCCTTTTCTTTCGTTACGGTGGCTACCTCAACGTTAACAGAGCTCAACTTCTCCTCCATCACCTGCTTCAAGATAACTAACGTCTCCTTGAGAGCATCTTTAAGTGTCATCGATTTGTGATATTTCTCTTGGAGAGCCTGCTGCGCTCCCTCAGATCCCGACCCGATGGCCTTAGCAAGGAATTCGACATACGTTCCAGAAGGATCCATATGGAAACTGAAAATAATGAGCAATCGTTAGCTTACAAAACCCTCGTATACATCTGAAGCCGTGTGAAGTAAGAACCCATGCGAACAGACAACGGTTCATAGAACTAAATATACTTAGAATGTCGAAGCTTCTTTTCCAAAATTAAACAGACATAAGGGGCATTATTGAAGGTAGAAATACAAGAGGGCTACACGAATCTCATATGAACAAAAGGTTACCGATGACGCCGTTACTAGACAGAACAGGCTGGATCCAATGCGCTTCACCCAAAATTACAAAGGCCTCTTGCAAAAGCTGACCCAAATTATATGACAAAAACTTGGAAAGAGGCATATTTGTCTCGTCCTAGACACTAACTATCTAATATAATGCCGACTTTACGAAATTAAGAACATGTGCTTAAATAGATGATGCGCCATGAATTTAACCACAAGTATCAAGAAACCAAGATTCATTTCAACCATAACCCTTTTATTGTGTGGAGTCGGATACGTAGATTTGTGCCTCGAACAAACGTTGAATAAATCTCAGTTGCGATGTAGAACATTAACACGAAGTGCTTTTCCAAAAATGCCAAATACACTATAGTTTTTGTGTTACCGTTCTTTAGAACAATGATATGCGTTACCTTGATATGACAGCTGAATTTCTGTAAGCAAAACATTAAGTCTATATTGGCCTCTACCTGGTTTTTGTCAGCCTTTCTTTTAGATTACAGCAGTAACACTCTTTATTTATCATTGCTGAACCATATACCTATAGGCCACAGCGCTGCAGAATACTATCGAAGATTGGTGAAGACGTACACAAGGAGACCTTAAGCGAGAGCACAGTATGCGAATGGCGCAAATACTTCAAGAACGGAGATCGTAACGCTGAAGACCACGGGAAGAGTAGTCATATGTAGGGATCCGAAAACAAAAATATTGGCACAATTGAGTAGACTTTCACAAAAGCAGAATTTGGGGTCCGAAAGCTTTATTGGCCAAGATTTGCATTTTAGATGAACATGTTATAGAATTACAATCCAAATACCAAAGAGGCGGAAACTGGGTAAAAAATAAGTTTCCACTGAATTGACTACAGATCAGTTGGAAATCCGTGTTGTGTATTCTTCGTGTAATTTGGGGAACATTAATTAGCAAAAGACTCGTTTGGAACGTACATTCGCCGTTCAATTTTTACCGCCTATCGGAAAGGGGCCAGGCGAGAAAGTTGTATCGTTTGGAGAGAAGTTGAGTTCCGTGGCAGTGTCGAGTAGGTTCCGACGTAAAGTGATGTTAAAATTTGCCATGAACGTCTACTACTATGAGACACTCGCCAAAAATGAAACAATAGGTGCAGCCCGCTATCTTGAGTTCTTTAAGAGATTCATGGACCGTGAGCACAACACCTCAAAGCACGCAGTCTGGTTACTCGATGACAATGCCAGACCTAATCGCCATTCCTTAATTACTAAACAAACTAATCATTAAGCAAAGGAATCTAATCTAAGTCTGTGTGATCATAAGGTTTTCCGTGCTCACAAAGGGATGAGTTAAGGGTAAGAATATCCCACTGTCGATTTACTTTAAGCAGCCATAGATAGAGAAACTACATTGGAACAAGAATGGCATGTACATAATTATCCAGAAATTACCAGAGCGCCGGGACAAGTGTGGAAAAATAAACGGAAGTACCTCTAAGATAATAAAAATTATAGTTAACTAATTGATTCAAGAGTTATTTCAAAGTTTTCGGGAATCACTTGTATCGACCTAATACTAATCATTAGGTGGTTATACGTACAGCTGAGGTCCTTTGTTTGCATCGATTCCTGCAAACAAAATAGCCACTCCAAACGGTCGCGACATCGCGGCTCCATCATCATTATCGCTATCGCCAAATTTAATAGCCAAATTAGAAACCGCCTGAGCACAGGATTCAACGTGCATTTTTTCATTGTATAGGAACCAGTGGTTCTGAGCCTCGACACGGGCGCGATCGATCAAGGTGCGCGAGTCGGCCATCAGTCCGGAGACGGCGCATCCGATATGATTATCAATTTCGACAATTTTTTCGATTGTCGTGCTTTCCATGAGTGGCGACGTAACACGTTTTTCGACGGCTAGTACGCACCCTTCTGATGTCTGGATACCGATAGCTGTTGAACCCAACTACAGGTCATAGATATGCACATTTGAGAATCACACGTTATTAGAACTAAAAAATTAATAAAAGAAAAATTTAATGATTTGCTTTCTTTGTACGCATTATGTAAAAAAAACGATCTATATGCAATCATTAGCAATCTGTATGCATGCACTACTTTACACATTACACACTTAACCGCACAATATATTAGTAATGCACGTTGTTTACCTTAATTGCCTCAATGGCATATTCAACTTGGAACAGACGGCCCTCCGGGGAGAACGTATTTACTCCTCGATCATACTCACTACGTGACATAAACATCTGTCAAAAAGGGAGATGATATACAAGGTGATTTTACCCGCTTTGCACAATGCGAGCAATGCAATCTGCCTGTTATATTTTATGCTTACTCAACAAAGAAAAATCGTTAGTGGTGCCCAGATAAACATTTTTATACTTTTTATTGTATTCCAATAATAACTTTATTTAAATATAACACACGTCTGCGTGAAAGTACCTAACATCAACGCATTAAACTACATCATCCATAAACAGCTCTTTATTCTAAATTCACTCGTTCGTATCATCCGTTCTTAAATATATCACTATACTATATAATAAAGCTAGAGTTATAATAAATAATACAGTATTTGGAGTAATACTGTCTATTTCTCTATAGTTTATTTAGCAGTAAGCCCTTCTGTATTAAACTGACAATTCGCTCTTAATCAAGATATTTACTCCTAAAGTATAATTCTTTGATATATAAATATATTGACTTATGACTGCTTCATGCAGTACGTGCTCAAGATGTGCACTCAAGCATACGTCATTATTTTGTGGAAATTACATACGAACCTTTAGATCTTCGTAAGCACGACCGGGAAACGAAAAACAAACACCCACACACACACCAGAATTCAACTATGCTACTGAGTGAATTTGCACAATTCAATCTAATAATAAACAATGAGGCCTGTGATCCGCATCTGGATGAACGCATCAGCCGATTGTTCACATATCAGTTGGAGGGAAATTTGAACTGTGTGGCCGACAGAGAACTACTTCATACAGCCTTTCACTTGACTCAATCAACTCGAGTCACTTTAACTAACAAGATGAAGTTTTGCTCGTGTAATAAAAGTTACGTTGTACGCGCAAGACTATTTTCCCATATGTGCAACCGTTAAATATAAAAGCACATAAAGCTGAACACATTAAGTTACATATGCGGTTGTACATTCTAGACCATTTGCGTCTTTTTTCATTGTTTTCGTTGTAAATATGATAATAACGGAAGCGTTTTGCAAAAAAAAAAAAGTATAATAACTCACTTGGGTTACGTCCTTCTAGTTTGTTTCAGTTACGGTATTTCTTAACTATTATTTTTTATACAACGCCTTCTAATATTTTGGAGATGTACACCCTCAAGTAGTGAGGTGACGTATACACTGACTATACTGATATATTAATTAAGTTCTATAATTTTCCTAATTGTAAAGGATCATCTTAGAGAACCAAGTCGAAGTTTTTACCCTAAAGAAAACTTACTAGATTAATTTTATTTCGGCTACGCTAATACAATACAAGTTAACTTATCTTCTTTCGAATTCTAAAATACGCATGATACCAAAGATCAAAGAAAACTCAAGCCAGAGCCTTCTGTAAGTCAGAGTCGCCTATTATATATAGTTAAAGCAGAACTTGATGTTGAAACAAAATCTGTTTCTGTTCAAAAACTCTGTACAGAAACTGTTTTGTACTTTACGGCCAAAGTGATTCCGGCTACTGCTGCTCGACTCCGTTATTCTTTCCAGTGGGCATTAGTAGCTGGAATAGATTTTCAAAATTTCCTTTGCATAGGAATCGTTCTTCTGAATGCTTATATCTCGTCGTTATTCCTTGACACTTAGAACATCTGTCTTAAGATAATTATCCCTTTCTGTATGTTGATATATCGCATCTTATAACAGAATTATATTTTGACTAATTAGCACGCTGCTATGATTTCGCATGGCCATATATAGTTATTGCCAAACATTCTTGTTAAGTAACGGAGCAGGCATCAG
This sequence comes from Varroa jacobsoni, assembly GCF_002532875.2. Classification (NCBI taxonomy): domain Eukaryota; kingdom Metazoa; phylum Arthropoda; class Arachnida; order Mesostigmata; family Varroidae; genus Varroa; species Varroa jacobsoni. The sequence continues at coordinate 169,903 of NW_019213106.1, forward strand.
ACGGGAGATTAATTATACGTCCTTATTATATGTCCTTGTACTCGAAGAAATGAAGATTTCGTTTTTTCTTTATCTAATGTTTTTATGGTGATGCCTTGCTTGGGTATTCTTAAAGTCCAAGAGTTAACAGTCGCTATTTTTACATCCATGTAGGAATGCCTCGAGTCACTCCCGCGACGTGGGGCTGCTGGGTGAGCGTTGCCCCTTTGAAGAACAACGCCTTGCCTGTAACCTGCCGACAGTCTGGCTTGTTTTTTGCGAAGCGCACACTCCTATCCAAACAACTGTCCGAGTGGAGTTCGCGTATGACGAACTTGCGTTTCAAAAAGGCATAATGAGCTTTGGCCATGCTTAAACTAGCTAATCTTTTAGTATCAGTAATGCTGCTTCATTTGATTCGTGTGTTGAGTGTACATCTAGCCGCATACGTTGCTAATCGGATCTATAAAATCATAGAAACACTGCCATGACAGCGCCAAGACGCTTGCCTGTTTTGTCTATTAGCACACTTCGAAAAGAATGAAACTTTTCTCGTTGTGTTTACGGAAATGTTTGCTGAAGCGAAGGCACGAACGAAGGACTATCCAAAGGCTATTGACCGTCTTAGGCTAAAATCGATGGCAAGTATAGATTTTTTATAATGTGAAATAATATTGCTGAATTAAATATCCATCCTTTTGATTTTGTGACCCTCGGCCTTATTTCAATACTGTAATACTATTATGTGGCTTTTAGGCAAAAATTATGACAAGTGATTTTCGTAACCCATTAAGACTAAATTTACCGCATTGAAGGACCTCCAGATGGAAAGTTATTGGACATTTTATGGGATATCTTGTGACACCGTGCAAGTTTGACGCACTTTATTTGATATTGTCGAGGTATACAGTACTGTATAAAAAGTTATTGTAGGATATCATTTGGAAGTTGACGTTGGTTAGGATAGAAAAAACCTGAATAACCTTTGAAGTTCTTGGATCGACATGTTCAGGGGTGGCAGGAGGTAGTTCTGCAAAGCGAACGTAGTACAGCTAAGCGGGCAGGAAAAGAACATTGCTAAAACTAATTCGTAGGAATAAATATCAACTGATATGTCTATTTTCACTCTTATAAGTTGAAGGCTGGGTATGAGTACGGCATCTGGCGTCAATCTGAATAAATAAATTTATTAAAATAAATATTATTAAGGGGTTTTTCTAGTTTCCGGAAGGTAATGCGTTATTTATCTCTCTAGCCGTCGCTTGTCACTGTGAGCCGCGCAGCTGATACGCGTGAGGATATCGTCAAACAATCGTCCGAGGGTTCTAAATACCTAGTTTGCGCATGTATGCACATAAAATATATCAGAAAAGCGAAATTTTAATCAAACCGCAATAACTTCTATAAGAAGCTTATTTTAATCTTTTAAGTGCGGAAACCCAAAGTGCACGCCACTTCCTTCCAACGAAAACAGCACTTAAATGCATTTCGGAAGATCTGAAATCGAAAACACTGAAGTATATCTGACAGCAACGGAATCTTATTATTAGGTTAGGAGAAATTAGTGAAAAGCGGGAAGTTTTGCTGTTGGCCTACTTAAGGAAGGACGGGAAGGTGAATTCGTGTACGCCTAGACATTAAACGCGCATACGCTGCGTGATATTGAATGCCATATTCAGTTATTGTGTGCCTTTTTTTGTGCCATTTAGCTTTTCGAAAGTTCCTTTTTATGTCCAAATGTTTAACAGCGTTATTGCTCTTAAGCTTCGATACTGTTTCAGAGTGGCCGTTTTTCTTATATACGGATATTTAGGCCCTCGACAAAGTACAATTAACAAATTAAATAACAACATATTAATCCTCTTACATATTTTGTCTAAATGATCTGGTAAGTGGTCGAACCTGCGACTGTATAGGAAATTTTTTGGTTTGAAACCCTTTTTCGATTCTTCAACAATTAAGAAATTATGTGGTTATAATAGGGCAGATCAATCATAGTATCTTGTACAAATTGCAACGTCTGATATATATATATATATCTGCTTGACCTGAATTTAAAGAGTTATTATATATATATATATATTATATATAGTTAAATTATAGAATTTTCTGGTATTTGCTTTTACGCATAGCTCATTGATATCTCCACAGGGACTATTCCTTTGAAAACTGGCATCTGCAAAACTGGTATGAGATAGGAATTTCACGTAAAACTTTTGGTGTATTTGCACTAGAATTTAAGTTTACTTATTTTCATATGAAAATTGGGTGTTATGCCGTTGATTTTTTTCCTAATAATCGATGGTCTTGTTATCGTGTAGGATCCGATGTCGATCATGTAGCATTAAAATGCTTGTCAATTCTGCCGAAGTTGACATTTACCACAAGTTTACAGGTCGCTTCATAGCGCTTTACCCATCACTAATTTAGGTCCTTCGTTCTGACAAAGTTGTACTATTTTCTACGTGTTTAATTTTGGCCTTTGCTTGTGCAGTAAACCCTGTAAAATTGTCACCGATGTCTGGAATAACTGATCGTTGAGTTGATTTATCGGACTGTCATTCAATGCTCGGTTATGCGCCTCAACGGCGTGCTCACCACAACGAGTATTTTGCAGTGTACTCTTTGTCAAGACAACAATTTGAGCTACATATACCAAACTATTTTATAACCCTAAGTGACCGAAATGCAGTTTGTATATTTACTTGCCGATTGTTATTTACTGTTATTAATCGATGGCTGTCTTGTGCGGATATATATATATCCGCACAAGTGATCGAGTTCTTTCATAGAACTACAAAAATTATAATGGCATCATGGTTGCCATAATCATTACTGGAACCATCATTATTATCAGGCTCAAGGTGCCTTCAAGTGATACCAACGTCGTTTATTTTCGAATCAGAGTTTGATCGGTTTTTGACTCTATATTATCTACATGTATAGGCTGTAATGCAATATGCTGCTACTGCGTGAAAAAAGCATGCATAATTGAGGCTACTACGTGGCGGGTTTCGATCTGTCTATGCCACCCCCATCTTTCTTTCTTTCCGCTACGCCTCAAATAGTGAATAATCTGCAACTCGTATACGTTTTTACTTTTTCTTCAGGTCATTTCTGACACATGGCCCAGAGAGACAGCGTTCTTGAAATTATTTTACTGCCACAAAGAATCACGCAATCCGCATCGTTCCGACCGGTTATCTAAAGTCTTCGACACGCATCTGTAATCATCGTATCATCTGCTTCATGGTTATAGGATCTTCGCTATTTTCGCTTTGATGAACCATGTTCGCTTAATGTTCTCTATAAGGACAATGTAACAGTCGGTAGCTAATGCGCCGTTGATATGCATATGATAGCTTTGTGAACCATGCGTTCGTTATAATGGTTTCATTCATCATCGAAGTAACTGTGAGAAAATGAAGTAGTTGAATATATATGCTGAACTACTGTTTGACTAGCTCGAGCGCTGAATAGAACTTGTACTGGATTTAGGCAAAGTTTCACGTATTCGTTAAAATGTCCTTAGTTCTGTTTCAGCCGTTTGACAGGCTCAAAAACTACGGGTGTTATGTTTTAATCAAAAAACTGTACAATGCAAGATGCTCGTTTATGATATAGCCATTCCTAACATATCGTTGGAATCGAGAGAAAGTTCACAGGGAAATTTCTTGGCGTTCGATGTGCAGAGGACATCGGAACTGGAGTACATAGGACATGACTGAAAACCTATCTGTTAAAGAGCTAACGAAAACTTCTAGGCATTGAGATCGGCAGTAAGGTATAGATTATAATGTCGTGATACTGTCAGTAAGCTATATGGGCAGTATACCGCTGCACACTGCAACGTTTACAAATAACCGAACATTCTTGGATACGTGCGTAGGCTATGCGTGTGCATGCGTGCTTCTCGTATGATAATACCCATTGCAACCTTTGTTCCATAAACTTGAGCTACCACAGAACATAGGGTCAAGAAGTCGATTAAAATCGAAGAGAAGCAACTTCGTCAGCAGCGTCATAAGCCGACATCGAGAGAATAATGATTTCAAAAATTAGTTAAAGAAACGCCGCGAGATAGTCACCGGCAATGTACCCGTTACTTGCATGCACTGCCCGCCAATTTCAAATGTATCCCGCTCCGATTTGCCTTTAGCCAGTCGTTCGACCTGCCGTTCCTGCTAAACGGATTTGTGCTGCATCTAATTAATCTTTATGTAGGCATTAGGAGAAAAGTTTTTAAAACTATATGCTGTTGTTTGTTACCGTTTAAAAATGCCCGCTATAAAATAACACTCCCAGCCAAAACACATTGGCTGGTTTTTCGTATTCGATTTTATTTACATGTTTACACGTTACACACGTATATGCTCTCGACCCGCTCGAGCGAAGGTCACCACATACGATCGGTATAGATACATATAGATAAATATAGTCCTGATAAAAGGAAACACGTCTCACTATAGATTTCATTAAACGATTTTATCTGATTATGTTAATAAAAACTTGGCCATCAATTTAATTCGATTCGTCTAGTAATTCAGACATTATTATACACCAAATAATATTATAGGTAAAAAGGATTGCCCGAGTAGAAAAGGCTGAACCAAACGATATTTACATTAATATTGTTTGTTTACGTACTGAGTTATTGCCTCGTGAAGCGCTTTGCGTGGCCGCTATAAATGTCACATACGTGAGCATCCCTACAAAAATGACATAGTTGACAAATGTATACGCTTTATGAAGTAAGAGACAGACTACTTATTCCTCGAGTATAAGTAAAATCTTTCTTAGCCTTTTTGAAATAGTGAGTTGCGTATTTAGAGCGATGAACGGTGTCGAAAATCCCTTAAGATAACGACTGTGACAGGAACAAAGCAATCGGTCGTGCATATAACCAATAATAGCAAAGCCAGAAAAGTTCGGTGCTGAATTTTATTTAAAAACAGTTAAATTAGAAAAGTAAGCTTTGCTATCGATCTGTAATTATGGCACGCCTTACGTAGGTTAGAATGCCCTCGCATTGCAATGTTTCTGTCAAAAACGATCCCGTTTCGAATTTAGGCGCACTCTCTTGATAACACAGGCTCCGACTGAAGGTCAAGACCAGATATTGTAAGAAAGAGACGAGGGAATACATTGCGGCTCGACCGGCGCCACTGATTGAAACTATAATAACAATAATCAAAAGGCATATCCAGACCATTGAAACACCAAAGCAATCTAGTTAAGGGCGTCTTAAAGAAAGGTTTACAATGATCAAAATTCATTTACAAATAGAGAAAAGTGGATACGTATTTCTACACAAAGAAATGACTAAGCGTCTGTGCCAATTTCAAAAACGTGTTCTCTGTGCCTGTAACAAATGTAAACGTAATAACAATATACAAATTAACATTCATGCTTACAACTCAATGTTATGCGTATTAGAGCCGCCGAAGGACCAAATAGGGAAAGGAAGGCCGGTACCTACCGACTGAACACTCGGTTAGGTTACAGCTTGGTAATCAATTATCCCAATGAAATCTTCAGTAAGCAGCAAAACTTGAGAATCTTTGCAAACTGGATTTAAGAAATAAGGCTGAAGATTTATTTAAGATAAGTTTATTTTAACTATTAAGTCTTCCGCCATACCCCAAGGGCGCCCTGGACGTCCATTCATCTGAACACAATGCTACTATGAGTGTGATAACGAGAGGTATTGTTTATTAATGGCCAGCGATGACTTTTGAAACATTTAAATTGTATAAATACTTATTTTCGACATGAATTAACTTTCGTGTTGCGCTAATTAAAAAGAAATAGATTTCACTGACATGCATAGGACATATGTATCGAGTACGCCTTTTTGTTTCACCCGAGTTGAACATACCCTTTATGCTTTAATCCATAGCAGCTTTTATGACTTGTTGTTTTTTGCTTGAGATACAACTTAATAAAAGCATCTGGTAAGCATTTAATTTCTGTAAGCGGAATAGAACATCATAGAAACCGGTGCAATGATCACCGATAGTGTGTGGACAATCTCGGATGAATATAAATTTTCTCCTAAGATGAATTTCTGACACTAACTCAGGGTACAGGTCCCGTCAGCATTAATCAAATACTTCCAATGAAGCATCCGGACTTGGTACTTTATCTGTCGTTATTTATAAATGCTTTCCACTTTTTAAGCGAAGTGGCAACATTTAAATAAACTTCCAGGACGCTGCTAAACCCAAAAAAGCTTGCGCACAGCGATCGCTGAGCTCAACACGATGCAGCTAAGTTGACACTTTTTCACCAAAACTTGAACCTGTTTGTTGAATTAATAAAGTTCACCATTGCTTTACAGAATATTATTATTAGTAAACGGGGAGTAAAAGGGGAGAGAGAATCGTCAGAGGGGCAAAGGGGCACATTTACATCGGTACGGCATAACGCAGTGAACGACGACGTTTCCGGTGTATAGAGATGAAGATGCGCGCGCAGGTAGAGGGATCAACATAAGCTTCCGGATTTGCTGTGGCCGAACGACATATTGGGGTTGAGAGAGGCTAAGTTGCCTCAATCCTAATTGCGGAAGAGAAGGAAGGAGACTTCCCGCTGCCACACAGCGAGCGTTCTGTGGTAATGGTTCCAGTGGAGTGCGGTTGCTTGCTCCAGCTGGCGCTGCTTGCTGACTCCTTCTGTGCTCTAAGTTTAGCTGTCCGTTTCTTGTATTGGGATGAACAGTGGTGTGCGTTTAGCTCGTACGGTTTGGAGAAAGAGGGAAGGTAACGGATGGAGAGGGCGGAGAGGCCCCGGGGGCACATCCGCACTCACACAACTTTAGAGAGATCGGAGAGAGTCACCCATCCATCCAGCTAGCTAGCGAGCTAACTTCATCAGGTATTGCCCTCGAAATCGGGACGTTATGAGGTATTGCTGGTGGATGCATTTAGAACGAACTAGGGGAATCGGTGTTCTTTGAATAACACGAGTATGAGAGTAGTTTAAGGAGGAGAGTGCAAGAGCACTGGGCCATGGGGGTAGCAGCCGCAACGACGGGCCCTTGAAGGGATCCTTGGGGAAGGGAAACCGGGCCCTTAGGCGGCAGCTCCTGCCGGCTTTATGGGGTAGTATGGCCTTAAGGTTTCCCTAAAAATATCCCCTACAAGCCCCCATGGCTGCTGCTGCCGCCGTCTGTTTGTACGTCCAGCCACCACCGTCACCACCACTGGTAAGCCGGACTGGTACGCTGTGCGCTGCCCGCCGCCTCTACCCTTGCTCTCTGCTGTACTACTTTATCTGCGCGCTGCTCAGGCAATCCACTAATACTACTATTATATAGAATTGACTACGGACTCTTTTTCGGGGGGTGATTGATTCTTCTTCTAATTGTTCTTCTTTCAAAATCAGCGCGAAACCGACAGAACAGAGAGTAGACGGTGGTCGAAACAGGAGCAACCGACGACGACGTTCGTGTGGGAGCGTGTGCTTTAGAGGTCGACGCAGGAGTTTGTGACCTGAAAGGGCTGAAGCCAAGTAAGCTAACCGCGAACAACGCGCAATTACTATAGGAAACTCCACGATATCGAACAGTGTGTGTTTCGGTGGTGTCCAGCAACCCAGCATAAAAAGGAAGCAAACTCCAACGACAGGGGTGAGTAGAAATTTTGGGCGCATCGTTACGATTTCGAATGAACATAAATACACAGTTTAATTGTGCCCTGGGCGGGAGCTACTATTGGGCACGTGAGCACGGCAGAGCGTTTGCTTGTCCCGTTTAGGGTCGGTGCCGCATTTAACATATGCAATCGTGGATCTATTAGACGGGGTCTGCATGGGTCAGCGGTGCGTTCTGAATTCAGTTGTAGAGATAAATAATCGTTTAGTGGATGACTCTCAAGCGGCCATGTTGGTTCTTGTTTATTCTTAGGGGATTTCGTCACGTTCCCACAGAAACCCTCATGCCAAAACGCTTGGCATTTTTTCTTATGAATCGAGGGGCAGACTCCAGTCCCGTTTGCTCTAGAATGGCAAATATGCCGTAATGTATAATGCAAATCTTCAGCTGCAGCCAAATCGAACGCTGAGCACGGGTCTAAGCAGTCACGTGACACTATACCAATGCATTCGCGAAGACAACTGCAAAACCCGGTCACTCGTACTGGACATTTTCTTATTATAGTTCCCATATATTTTTAGTAGGTTTGTTCGGAGTCCATACCTTAAAAAAGACAAAATATGAGTGCACTTGTACGAAGCTGAATGCAATTGGTGAGGTAACGGCATTCGACAATTTTGACCGCATTGATTGTGAGCCACGTGACCCCAAAATCTGAACGAAGAACAATGAAAAGCGGATATAATAAGAGCAACGTAGTTTCTTCGAAAGACCTCATTTTGTTGGTCATCCGAACACTGACAGCAAGAAGCATAGCTTGTGGAACTCGACGTACGCGAGAACCCGCAGCGCAGTCCAGTGGCGGTTTTTTCAAATCAGGACGTTCATTTATGTGTTGCTTCCTATCGTTCTTGGAATAGACAATAAAAGCAAAGACCTCATCCGATGTCCGCGAGTTAAAACAATGTCTAGTTCCTGCTGCAATCAAAACAGGGCCAAACTATTTTAAATTAAATGGTTTCATTAGACACATCATCTATTAGAATAACTATAGAAAACGACTGCGAACAGCTCGTTACGGCATCAAATAACTGTTAGTCAACGTGTTTCAAAGCGACGGAGGATGAATTTAAACGAGCTCCCATCACAAAACAAAACATGTCTACGTTAGGACTTGAACCTAAATCACCACATGTACCATAACCTCGCCCACAAACTCGAACAACATTTTTTGGTAGTTGACAGCTTGTCAAGTTTTGTCGGACCTACGGAAAATTAACTAGGTCAGTGCAAAATTCGCTAATTTTATTCTTGTTTTTCGTAAGAAACCTGAACCTTCAGGCTACATAGTGGCAAGGGACAGGTCGCTTTGTAAGCTCCATGTTCAAATGTTTGAATGCATCTTCCAATAAACCGGATCTATTGATGCTTTCATTTAATCACAGAAATCAATAAGGTCACGTGAATATTTATTTTTGCTGTGAAAAAAATTAGAGAACAAATAGAGGAACCGCAGCAAAAGATTCGCAAGATATTTATGCGACGCATCTCCTATGGAGTCCGTTGTTAGATTCGCATTTTGAAAGCATCACCGCTTTTTAGATTTTGTTTTATAGATTTTATACGAATGATTATATTTACTAAGAAAGTTACGTAAAACAAGGTGTTCCCAATGCAGGGTTATTGAATCGAAGTGAGAAGTACCTTTATGTAGACAAAGGGTGTGTGTGCGCGTTATAAACACGGTATTCCATTTTGAATTCGATGTTCTAAGGGCCAAGCACACCGTCCAAGTTGAATTTCAGTTGCATAATGTGTTTGTCATAGTTGGCAACATTTTCGTTATTATTACGGAGAGTAGTCTAAATATAGCTGACTATTGAATGTTACCAGGCCGTGACCTGAAAGTTGCGAGTCCTAGAATTTAGTGGTTTTTCGAGACGCGAATTCACCGAACAAATCAATCAACCGCCAACGCCTAGGCAAAACTTTCCATGTAGTGCGCGGTCGTCTATCTATAATGGAAGAATTGAACCCACTGTAATCGAAATTTTTGACAGTATTTCAAGAATATGCCGAGCGTGCATGTTGGACTATGATTGGTTAAATGAGCGCGCAGCTATGATCAGGGAGAAGTCATCTTGTTCGCGATTCGCTTTTTTACCAGTGACCGTAGGACGAGTGTTTAGCCAAATATTGTTATCCCGCAAACTTCTTTATTCAGGCTTAATGTAAAAAGGCTTCTTAAAAAGTTGGCTTTTATCTGACTTGTTCGAGTGCATTTAATCGCCTAGACTAGTTACCTAAAACTTGCTCTTGTTCTAGCTAAACTTCCAGATCATAGGTAACCATTTGCCTTACGTACCTTAGTGACAATTTCGCAGTAGCCGTCTAGGTAGATCAGTTGAAGCTCGTCAACAATATCCTGATACATTGAGTGCTCTGTTGATTCTAATCAACGCCTACTGCTCTAAAACGAAGAGCATATATTGATCTGATTCTTTGTGGTTGGCTAATCTTCATGCAAGAGAAGCCACAAATGTATCACAGTCTGACTTGTGAAGTATGTACCGATAAATGATGGGTGGCATAAGGTCGATCTACTGCGATTGGTCTCACAGCCGGATGACTAGGTATACTCTCAATGCTATCCTAATGAGGCGAGGCCGAGACTATCCATACGTACGATGGCAGAAAAGTAGACTCGCCACATCGTTCTGAAACGTCCGTCAGTGAAAGTGAACCGACTTCTGAGATGGCCTCTATGATACGAGTCCAACTCAATAAAGTTAGACTACCTTCCACTTTTCACTTCGATCAGTTGTCATTATTGAGCTGCCAAATTGGATTCTATATGAAGATGAAGATGAAAAGCGCTCATAGATGCGCTGATTTTCTATACGTTATAGCTTAAACATAAATTAGCAAGCACCACTATAAAAACAATTTTATTGCGTTACTATGGCAGATTTTGCTCTATTTAGTTCTATACATAGATATTATCATAGAATTGATTGTTGCTAAAACGATGAAACTCTCCTCACCCGATAGAACTGATATTAGTTTGTATAGAAATAACCCACAATACAATTGGGCTAAATAGCATGCACAGCTTTGGCTACGTTTTAGCTGTTGTACGAGCCGTTTAAATATCCATATTGGCACGATAGTGTGTTTGCTTCTGTATACATACAGCATGCTCTATGCAGCCGTCTGAAACTCCGCCCCTGATGACCAGCGCTCATAGAAAATCATTACGGGTAGGTAGAAATGCATGTCTAACATGGAAATTTGTTCTTCCCAAAAAAAGTTATTTGTCCGACGAATCTGACATGAGCCTATGTACTTGTGGCAAGCTGCTTTGTTCATACTTGTTGGATGTCATGCGGGACGACTGATTGGTCCTTCTTTTTTTTTTTTTGTTTTTTTTCACGCTGTTGTATGTTATCGTTTCAATAGCAGCGCCCCAGGCGGCCGACCGACTAACGAGAGTCAGACGATCTAGGAGAGTTCGTGAGCAGTAGCCACTGAATGACCGCTACATATTAACGGGGGCCATTTTCGTAGCAATTCGCTACTATTGCACTCAGCTTCTCACGTGTCTACTACTGCTGTTGCTGCTGGCCGCCTATTTGGTTGGTTTCCCCACTAGCAGCGGCAGTGGTAGCCATCATCATCACAACCATAATCACCATCATCATCACAACCATCATCATCATCATCACAGTTCTCGTCGTCCACGTGCGGACCCACAGGTTGGGCTGGGAGCGGGTGGCGCTTGTTGTGGGACGTAAGGTTGCTACGTTTCGTTTCCTAAACGTACGTCGTAGCCGCTTTGCAACGTTTAAACTCATTGTTGAAAGCCTACGGGCTGGTCTTACGGGTTTAGCACAACAACTCGAATATAAACAAAATGTAATTATAAAGAATGAAATGTTTACACGTAGTTAGATATTTTTGAATAGATCCGCGGCATTGTTTTGTCTTAATCATTGATGCCGTTCATGCAGACGCACAACAACGCCACTCTAATGGCGTCGAGACTTGCTTATCTTGAAAAAAAAAGACTAGGCTCACTCAGTCTCATACTTTTAACGACGAAAAAAAAGAGAGCTGGTCCAGACAAATACGAAACTATAAAAACTAAAAACATTAATAAGTCACAAAATAATTCGACAAATATCGTCCTTGCTTGTTATTTTTTTTTCGGTTTTCAATTGTTTCGGTTTTCGGGTTCCAATTACTATGGAGCAGTAGAAAATTAGCTGAAGAGAACGGTTCTCATACAGGCAACTATTACTAGGCCCTGGAGTTGCTATAAACGATGACGGGCAGTGCACGCCAAGCTACCAGCGGCTAATAGTTTCGACGCTAACTTGACAAGGGTGTGATCGAAGCTCGAACTCTGTATGGGAGATATGTCGGCTAGATGCAAAGCGTTATTTGAGATATGCGAGGAAGGGGCATCTTGACATGCTGCGACCCTTTTGAGCCTTACGCGTGGCCTTAAGAGATGACTCCGCCTCTAAGCATCCAATGGAATACAGTATTATAGTTTTACACATCTTTATTATCACACTTCTCTTTTACGAAAATTACGCATTTATGCCACACTTCATAGACATGCATAAGCTGGACAAGAATCTGCTCTAAAGGTGAGTTTATTGTTTTAAAAACATCGGCAATAAAGGTCGTCGTACGTTCTGATGTATATGATGACAACGAACAGGATGACTTGTATAGCACATTAAGAATCTATTGTTATTATCTGATGATCTGTAACGCAATGCGCCAAATCACTTGTTAAAACTAGATTCTGTTTCCGTGTTGTTTATGTAGTACTCGAAGATACCGATACATACATTAGTTTCATTACGTCGTTTTGGAATTCGACTGGAGTGCCATGCTTGACACATGAATTTTTACGCAAATATAACTAGCTCGAGACCTGTAGGCTTTTTTCCTATATTAATTCTTACTCAAGAATTAATACTCAGGCTGTGTGCTTAAATTATTAAAGAAGTAGCAGGACTAGATAGGTTGCATGCTGCCGAACTCGTAAGTTATTTGATTATGTAGCAGCGGGGCACGACCTTTGAATATCCGCGTACGTCTTGGAAGAACCAACCTTCGTGTAAATTATACCAGTTCGCTCGAAGTACCGACCTTGTACGCCTGGAAAAAAAAGAACCTTCCAAGGGCACACATTGCCTGTGAAGACTTTTCATCTCAATTGCCGCTTGAATCACTGCCGAAGGCGTCAGATACATTTATCAATGAATGATTCTACTGCATCATATCGCTCGTGTCCAATTGGCAATCCAATTGTACAAGTTCTCTCAACATAAGACTCTTAACTATCAACTTACTTTTCGACGACGACTCGATGTTGCTACATGTCTTTCGTAGCAATAATCGTCACTTTATGACGATGCAGTTTATAAAGACTAACACGATAGCAATAGTTTCACCTAGCTACCATTCGATCAATGAGTCCATCACCCGGTGCCAGTTCAGAGAAATTCATCTGACATAGTGACAATTCGTCCGCGGTTGTGCATTCAATTTTGCCAAAGATGGACGAATAGGACGGGGTGCGCACGCGTCAGTATGCTAGATCGGTCGTTGTCCCAATGAAATTTCCACACATCGTTTTCGTTCTCCAGCTTCCGATTTTGTGCATCGCTGTGCAGTTTCTTAGCAGACACAGTTTTGTAGGGCTCGTGGTGGCCAGAAAAGCCACCTTTCTGTTGTTGTTGTCAAAGTGTTCTTCGCGCAGGAGCCATATCGAGAACAGAAATACGATGAAGATAGAAATTTTGTCGTTGTCTCGGTGTGCTGTTCCCTGCATTCTCCTATCCGGACATTAGAGTAGTTCACTGGCAAGCTTCTGAGGCATCGACCAGCATTAGATACAAACCGCAACGACGATGACAGCGACGAACGATGTCATTCGTTCATTTGTTTTTCAGTGAGAGCTGATGTTAAGGTGCTTCGACTAGCCGTGCGCTGAGGTGCTCAACTATATCTACGATAATAGTAGTAGTAGTACGAGTCGAACAAGGTATGGTCGTTGGTACCGGTAAATGATAGACAATGGTAGCCATTGATACTTCACCGTGAGAGCACGTAGCGTTAAAAAGAAAGCAAAAGTTTGGAAAGAACCAAGCTTCCTTGCGTCTGAACGATCCGAAAGCTACTGCTGACATGTGAAATAGTTTGGCTAGCTGACTAACTTTTCGGAAAGAAAGAAGGACGTTCGCCTCGAGCAAAGCTTGTTAGGGATTGAGACACACTTGGATTTGAAAACATAATTACACTAAATGCCACCTGGTGGCGCTGGATGATTATCTTGGTTTGTAAATTGGATATTACTTTCTATGATCTGTGCAATTATCCACCGACTTCTTTTCGTCTTGGAGGACGGTCTGTGCATTCTTACACGTCACATTATATTAGTACGCCTTATAGCCATACAAAACGTAATGCATAAGGTAGTCATTCTTCATGAATTCTAACTAAAAAGAGGAAATACCAGATCCTTGATGCTTTTTTTTTTACAGGTTATTTATTAACACCTTATATATACATCCAGCCAATAAAAATTGTGCGAACAAGGGACGGATAAGAGTCGTAATGAACAGAAGGATCTTTTGTATCTGAAAAGTTACTATGCCTATTCTTTCCGGATCAGTAACGGTTTAGAAGCTATATCTTGATAGGTTTGTGTTAATAATTCACAAAATAATGCCAACTGCTCGCTGGAGCCTAGAAAATAATTGAAAACTAAATCTCTGCTTGTCCTGATTACCTTTAAACAGTAGCCATTTTATTTATGAAGCGCTGAAGACTATATGTAGTGGTCTTCACTGATATGCCGTTGTATGACGCAGATTTGGTTCACTCGAACTCACTATACCTTTATATATCTACTCGGTGGTATATCTGGCCCCACAAAATGCTTACTTTTTCTAACACATTCTCCCTGTGACAACAACCCCCGTTAATAACAAAGACACACGGTTATATTGCAAGTGTTACACCTCAACTGGTTTCTGATGCCTTTATTTTTCTAAGAAAATTACGCTCCACACTATAATTCACTGTCCTACCAGTAATTATATTAATCATAGCTTGACAGAGCCAGGTCTGACCATGTAAATACCTTGGACTGATAATGGGCATGTGACACGTTTTTAGAATGTTTCCAAAACGTAAAACACAATTACAGCGTATGAACGAGCATTGTTTATAAGGTAATTTCTTTGTCTAGTAGCAAAATACAACAAATCTTACAAAAATAGCTGTAGTTTTTCGGTATATGACCATCTTGCTATTATGGCAACACCAGTAACAAGTTTAAAGCCAACAATAGACAAAACCAGATTTGTAAGATTTATGTTTACCATCTTGAGAGATGCAAATATTCCCACAGCAGCCTTCCACAGCCGACATCTTTTCTACGTGGAACATCTCATTTACGGACCCAAACAAAGGGTACACTTAACGATAAACATTACCGCTAGTCATTTGCTCACCTGGTATCCATATATCACAATACCGCCGAACTAAAAAGGCAATTTAATGTGAGACATCCGTTGTTACTAACAATTTTTGTAACTCATCACAGCTAGCGAGTACGTCTGCCGGATCACTTAGGCTAGCGACACCTCTATCAAATAACAATTGCTGATTTAATTTCTATGCTGGTTTATTAGATTGACTAATTGTCGAGTAGTTCCTTGGTCAACCTGGTTACTATTAATCTTCAAGAAAAACCTTCAAACTATATTTAAATCTCTTCATATTTTGCTTCGCGATAGCTGATTGTTTATGGGGATAAACACACGTCATCTTGTGGATCAAATACGTTTAATTATACGTTGTTGCGTAACTCTATCTGCACCTGCTTGAATCATCCGAGTGAAGATATATTTATTTCAATAAATGGCCAACTAATTTCATGTCACCGTCATAATGTGGTCTCGATTCCAATTCGGACCGAGATCGTCTGCTATCGCTATGATACCTGCGAAGTCCATCGAACGAGCTCCAGTATCATTTTATGAACGATATAACTTCGATTTGGGCAGGCTTTCTAATATATTGTATAATAATTTCAAACAAACAAGCCATTGTTACTATATTTCGTTAGCTTTATTTCACTTTAGCGTTTGATGATTAGGACAAGCAAAACGTGTGCAGCGACGCGTCACTATAGTTCGTCTTCTGCGACCAGCCATACTTCCACTCAGTCGTATGCCCACCTACTCGCCCACGCACACTTCGTTCGCTCTTTACCTTTTCTCTATTCGGTCAGTCGACTGGTATGGCCATTACGCCACAGACACTCCGATGGAACTATAACGCAGTCGAGCTACTGACTGTAGCACGTAAACGCTCATGAACACGCATAAATTCGAATGATGGCATCATGACCATTAGCGCCACCTGCACTATTGCCAACGGGTGAATGGCAAAGGTGTCATTACTGAAGTACCAATTGAAATAGTCAATATTAGAACATATTCAAACAATCGGAGAGATAAACCGGAACGTGTGGTTGGATCAATAAGGTCGACCGCACGACAGTCGTCTACGACAGTGGATTTGCTTTCATTTCAATTAGCTACAAGACGCACAGGCCGGTCACACGATGTTATAGAGTACCAGTCGCTTAATCCGCTACATCCGCCGCTAGTTATTACAGGCCGTTGCACGGTAAACTGCAACGGGGACAACTAGCCAGTTTGGCCAAACTGCCAAAGAGCTTCCAATTTGTAAAAGTCAGTACGTTTTTCTCAGCCTTGACACCCGTCTGCTCATCAAGGCGGCACCGGCAGACCAAATTTGCACCAGCGGACCTCTTGCCCACCTTCCGTGCTGCGCAATGCAACAGTGAAATAAATACAGCGCTAACCAAGTGTCGTGGTACCAACGTTAAAGCCTCGAAGTCGAAATACTAAGTTTACTTATTGGACAAAGTAGCAAGTGAACGGATCGAGCTTCAGCTGAAGGAATGATTCTTTGAGGTCAATTATTGTTGCGGCCTATTTTAGCAAATAACGAACGAAGATGAAACAATTACATTGCACCTATAAGCCTCGCGAAAAACTCACGCTAAGCAAAAAAAAAACATTAGGTTTGTGTTCATTGGACGCTGACTGCCATTTCGGAAGGCATTCAGGGCATAAAGGTGGGAAATTACCGATTTAAGACTATAGTAAATCTCGTCGAACAGTATGCTAGTGGTATATTCTGCGGGCGTTACTGGCGCTCAACAAGAATTTGGACGAAACGTGCAAGTACCTTGGTAGAAAGTGGCCGATATCACTATTGTGAATACATGATTGTACACTTAATTCGTGAACGTTGATTATGGCTTAAATAATAAATAAATTGGCGGCTGGAATGATAAAAACGTGTTTACAATTGCATCAAATGAGCGACGGAGACCGGATCGTCTAAGAGATATCAATACACAGAGGTCGCAGCTTCGTATTCAAAGCAAACTTGGAATAACTGTTAATGACTAAATAACAATGTAAGCAAATGTTTGTACGAAGCCACTGTAACGCATTTGAAACGAAGAGGTGTAATGGCACAACAAAGAAGCTAAAGTAAAAAAAACAATACGTAATATGTAATTAACTGAGTCGTAAAAACTAGATCGTGGCAGACCAATGTTCACTGAATGTTTCATTACTTTTAATCTTAATCAAGTCGGTGAGTAAACTTGGACAATATTTATTTTTGTCTTTGTGTGTATTTTTATAACAATGGTACGAGCGTTCTCTTTCTATGCCAAATCGAGCTTGACAATATCTATTCTGCCAAAAATGGTTCGGTAACATCGTACGTTTGCTATATCAAGCACGTGCGTCCTTTTAGTCAGTATTATGAGTATTTTCTTTCAATGGAAAAGACTTCCTCTACAAAAATACCGCTGCGTGCTTGCAGTTAGCAATTCTGCCTGGTGGGCTTCTCTAACCTAGTGGGCATCCGGGGCATCGTAGCTTCTATTACTTTCTATTTCTATAGAAGTAGTAAGTATTTAGAAACCATCCTGCCTGCCTTCCATTCTGTCGCTTCAGAGCCTACGAGCTGCGTAGGTGTTGACAAAACTAGAAAAAATGATTTCTAGCCCCTAGTAACTACTCATATATTAATAAAATACATCGTGCGCAAGACGACCATTCCAGTTTACCATCGTAAGTCCGCACAGACAATCAATGTTGAGATTTTGAAGCTGTCATTTGTCTAGTCTGGCAGCAATAATCTGCTATCATCTGGGTCTAACCGAGCGGCCTTTTCCCATTTATTCCCATTATAAACAAATCTTCGACAGCATGCTCCTACCTTCCTGGAACGTCTGTACCTACCTGTATTTTTAACTTCAATAGCACTCGTCTTCAGGTTGAGTCTTTTTCCTCAGTGGACAAGAGGGGCCTCGCAGTCGGTAACAGAACTGGTTCGCCAAAGAACTTTTCGTGCAGGTTTGCTGCTGCTGTTTGAGGGCCGCCATCACAACTGGGTGCTATTATATATTTATTCAAGACTCGCTGTTCTGTTTACTGATCTGTAGATGAGATTTACGTTGCCTCAATTTGCCATATTGTTGCCGACACAGGTGATGTAGCGGCTAATATATTGCGACTATTGCGGGTGTGTGTGTGTGTGTGTCTGTACGTGCACGCATGTATGTGCGTATGTGTGTCCATGCCTATATATGTGTGAGTGTATACGTATATGTGTGTGTGGGCGTGTACCGTATGTGTGTGCCTGAATGGGTGCGTGTACGTGTATGTGGGCATGTGTATATATACCTGTATGTATGTGTTTGTGTGTGTGTGTGTGTGGCTGCCGTATTATATAGCACGCCATCGCAAACATAAAAGAAGGCAACTTTTCGACTTTCAGTTATAATTATATCTGCGCCTAATGCAGGACGACAATTTCGTCCTTGAACGTCTGCTTGCCTGCCGTCTCTGCACGCACGAACATTTCTCATTGTTGTTGCCCTTCGCCACTGTTTTTGCTGTAACAATGCTTGCTATGCCAGTGTCATCAATATTCGCCAGATCGCGAAGTCCCGTGTATTGGGCGTCAGGCGCTGACGAGCGTCACCAGTAATAACGCCGATGGCATCGGCGACTATGACTCGAGAAGAACCACTACTGTTACTATACTACTGCTGCTGCTGGTGCTTTTACTGATGGCCACGGCGGCAAACTTCGTTTCCGTCGGAATCGTCTCCTCGCCCCACTTTGTAGCATGGCCGTCCTATGGTTTTAGCGCTCTATGGATCACAAAGAGTAACAACGTTGCCTCTGACTGGAGTATGTGTGCACGCAAGTGTGTGTGATGTCCATCTGATTGTCTGTTCCTCTGTCTGTTTGTGTGTATGTACGTCTTCGTTTGCCGTCATCGTCGTCTCGTAGTCGTTCGTGCATTCGCTGCTGTTGCCGCCGCTTCAGCAATGGAGGCAAAATATTACGAAACCTCAGCGATTTCTGCACGCTCATGGTGCGATGCCAAATGCGCGTTTACTGCTAGCACCACTTCACCGGCGCGGGTAGTGCCACATGAACTGACTAAAAAATATGGCCAGTTAGCCAGCCAACCAATCGTCAAGCACCAGCTGCGCGAAAACACAACGTCAGCCACAACAGCTACGGCCGCAGCCGTCGCCACGGTTGAATTTAGTGCAATAACTGCGGCAGCTGTGGCGGCGGCGACTACGACGACGCGCCGACGGTGGCGACGACCAACACCGCCAATGGCTGTAACCCCCCAACGCCAGCAGCGGCACTTAGTAGTACCACCATAATACAATCATTATTTCTACAAGCTTAGTATCCAACACTAACCAGTCGTATGGGTGTTTTTGTTATGTAAGCGATTTGACCATCTGCTACTGCTGTTGGAGCCTCTACGATTATATCTAGAGACTGCTGAGTGACCACCATGTGAGGTGAGGATATTGTGCACTGTGCTCCTACCGTCTGTAATTGTCGCCTCGTGCGCGTATCACCCTCTCAGAAAGATAAACAGTCTCCCGTAAGAGACGAAAAACGGACAGAAACAACAACAACAACAACAACTGCACGTATCAGCTGTAACAACTATAGGAGCATGACAGCTATAGAGCACCAAATATGTCATTGAACGTTGAACGATCTGTGATGATATCTAACAATAAACATAGTTCTGCCGCAACAGAAAGTGATAGCAAGTTAGTTAAGATAGCGTAGTATTGATGCGTCGGCCGCGTGTCCTCTTCTACTGTTGTCATTTTCGGTGCAATAGGCCATTTCTGAAACAGGCCAGTGTCACCATCTCGAACGCCCATACTGCACGTAACAATCACCACGATGAGCTCCAATCGATCCGTACTACCTGTCTCATACTTGGTGATTACCTATAGACACGTTTAAAAGGTCGTTGGAGAATCGCTCGCCAGATCGGGGTGACTAAAAACTGAACAAAAAATACATACCGGAAAAATATCGCAGAGAGGTGACCATCTTTACCTGTGTTATCAAGAACTTTGGTTTAATTATTTATACTGCTGTCGCGGGTGTCCGCTTGCAAGCACCTCACTGAAAAATTCTGACGCTAGCGACCTACGGATACGGTAAAGGGGATACCATTCTATCTACTGCGTCGAAAATGTCAGCCAACGACCAGGCAGCTTCTTCCCGCGCGAGTTTGAATCAAAATGCTGAGAATACCATTTCCAGAAGTGACGCTGCTGGCGATGGCAACGGCAGCGGCCGCAATCAACCGAAAATGTGAGTGTGAACCTGTCACGACCACGCATCGAAGACAACCGATGACAGTATTGACCAACAGACCGTCTAATCAATCGCTTTAAATACATGTCATTATGTTATATTGTAGCATTGTGCTTTATGTGTTTATGTTTGTTTGTTTGTTTGTAATTATAGTGCGCGCTTTTGCCAGAATATCATAGTGAATAGGAACAGTTCGGGAAAACTATACCACGTGTAAAAAAGTATACAGCGAGGGCCGGTCAAAGCCGGAGAAGCTTCGACGGCCATTCTGTTGTAGCATGCGTTTGTTCGCTATTCCTAACACCAGGAAAAAGTTATCCCTACAACAGGCTCATCATAGCAGAAAAAAACAATGTATCGTTTTCAGAATTTAGGCGAAGCTCAGCTATTGAGCAACGTGTTAACGGCGAACGAATTCCCACTGAAATTTTAAATTTCCCCTTTTCACTCAAAATCGACGCTCCACGTCATAACCAGTACTCATATGGCTTCTAAAAAATCTGAGGAAGATCACCAAGAGACAAGCCGGAAGATCCTTAGTAAAATGGACATTCGAAGGGCTTGAAGGTTCATCAAAGTAACCCCCCAAAAACAAAAAATTTTAGCGCACCTAGATGTGCTATGTGGAAATGAACAGCTCTTCTCCATACAGCATAGCACCTGCCGACTGGGTCTGCCTGATCCTGATGACGATTCAATAACGAATTAATCTGTTTGCAATTTTTTGCGCTGTTCTGCGTTATTTGTACCTTTTTTGAGCAGTTTTTTTAAACCCTACTATTTTTCGGATCTTCGGTCTTATGCCAGTTAAAAATCTGACTCTGTAAAAATTTTTTTTGTATGCACCGGCGCCTAAGTTGGTATCTACCTATATGACACACGTTTAATAACAACTTATTTGCTAGTTGAAGACAACCAGTGTGTGGTTTATGTTCTGAATTGAAAATGTAACCCTAGTAAGTTATCGTCATAGTGAAAAGGCATGCTTGTCACTGTAGGTCACTTATAACCCATGAAAATTTTCGCTGAAATTAAATACAGCCTTACCAAGCAACTAATAAGAAAAAATGTAGATTTTGATGTTTTATTACCTTCAGACATATCGGATGTTCGATCTATAAGTCTGTTAGAATAAAATACTGGGTGATATCAATTCATCATTGAATTCATTGATTCAAGCTTTGTGCGTATGTGCTTGTGAAAATATTAAACAGTATATAATGAAGATAATGTATAGTATCTTCACGTTGGCAAATAACCCTGTCATATGTTGGACAGTACGCTTTTACATCCGTTTATATGTTTATGTTAGTTTATTTGTACGATTATAAATCTTACGAATAGTAACAGGAAATTCTACGTGAATACTTTCCAAATATGGATTTATGTCAAAATGCTCAATTAAATATTGCTATTTAGTGTCCATGATATATAAAGTATTAGTATCGGATATTGTAGATCGAGGGAGACCTCGAGACGTACGCACAAATAGTATAGAGAAGATGCGTCGCTCTTTTCGGCAGAATAGTATCTCATTAATGGAGGACAATGCAAATATCAGAATGTGTTTTGTATTCTGATGTAACTAACGTACAACTGAATCAGCGAAAGTCGAAGCAAGTTACTGCTGTCGTACGTTAAGTTCTAGCAAAAAAAAAAAGTTATTCGTGTCGATGTTTTGAAGTTGTTATGCGACTAGCATCTGCAGCGCAATAGCCGTCAATGCTGAGCGGTGCCAGTAGAACGAGAAAAGTCTTCTAACGTGAACCTATCCTGAGTCCAACTGGATGGCTTGAGGTTTACATTTGGTATCATCATTCGGCCTTCCGTCAGACGGTTAGCTCTTATCCAGAACGAAAACGTTCAAACCTGTACTAGTACTTCGAGTTAAACGTCCGGAAGCACAGTTGGGCACTGTAGCAGACAAGCTGGACGCTCAAACACGAGCATCGCCCCTACTTCTGGCGCTTTGCATACGGCATGCGTATGTTTTTAAGGTTCATAGGCGGATAGACGCTGCTGCTGGACCATTACGGAGACTATCCTATATTAATGACGACATGGACGTGACCGCCAGCGTTCGGCATTCTATCCATCGCACCATACACGAAATAAACAGGTGTCTTGTAAAACTCAAAGCGTTTACTTATTTCACAGTCGTCTCAAAATCTAAAAAGCGGTTTTGGGACCACAACACACCGACGCATCACGTTGCGACTAGTTGCTCGTTAGCGGAAGATCCAGAGATTTTGTCCGTCGCGTGTTGTTTTGCTATCTCACTGGCAGTCTGCTGGCTAGTAGCCGGATTCCACTGAGTAGATCCGAACTGAGATACGAATTGAGAAATCCGATAGACATTAGCTGGTAAGTCGTTCTCTGCGCGTGAGCCTAGACCACCAAAGGCAGAGTTGTACGGGTGCGTCGACTGTCGACCATTGTTTCTAGGTGCTGCAGGGTCTAATGTATTGGCGAGTACTCCGGCTCCAGCTACATCGAATGGAAGACCTAACGCGAATAGAACACGTCGCTCATTGTGATCAGAAATCGACTCATACATAAGCATAATTATTATATCATCACCACCACCACCACCACCATTGCCACGCTGTTGATATTGCCGCCGCTAGCGTCAGTGGTTTTGTTCGCCCAGGAACAAACGCAGCCCTATATAAATGTGTGATTCATGAATGGGTCTGTCCATCAGATCCACGACAGGTACAAAAAGACCTTCAGGAGGTAATCTTCTTCATTCAAACAGTTTCACTTACAGCAAAGATTATATACTGCTTTTGCAGTGATTCTAGCCACTGTCGGCTACATTGTGACCCGTCGGCTCTGTTCGATGGCTGCCAGCTATAACGCAGGCGGCAAAGATAGGTGTGTATGCCTCAATTAACCCCCCATCGAAACTGGGCCAAGCTTAGCTAAGAAATAGCATAGGGGTGCTAAGTAGGCAAACGACTGGAGTGACAAAGTGCCGCTTATTATTCCGTCTAACTTTGGTTCATATATATATTTATGAAGAAAATTGATTTGCTTAGTCAGTGAAGATTAGCTTAGCTAGAGGAAGAGATAGTGCGTTAGAGTCATTAAACAAGCAAGAGGCATCTGTGTAATACTGTGATATACTAGAAGTCGTACGGCGGCATATTCTTTTCTAAAGTGGAACGGCGTGGCTCGCGAAACGGGCGAAACTTTCAGAAAGTATCTCAATCGTGTACTAAGGGCCAATCATTTCAAGAATTGTAAAATAAACATTTTTAGCATTGGCGTTAGTTATTTAAAATTTAAGACCACGAAAATATTGCTGGGCTAAACAAGACCCGTTTCAGCTGTTTGCAAAGCTATCGAAAGAAACTAGTGGCTATCGGAATTCTTGAATTTTTAGCACGGAGCGGCGTCTAAGTTCGGTGCGAAAATTTGTCAGTATAATCAGCTGTGGTGGACAGCTGGCTCGAATTGTACCCCTTGGAAACGAAGCGGATCATCAAAAGCTGCTGAAGTCTGCATTTCTACACAAAAATAAGCCTTAGAAATCCTGCATGTAGGTCACGTGACCTTGGACGAAAGCATTGGAGCACGTTTTCGCATATAAATGCGCGAAGTTGAGAAGCTTTTACCCATTTAGTGCTCGTGCTAGTGAAAACGTTTCTTGGGTAGATTCTTTCTAATGTTTCAGCGACATGAGCAAGCTCAAAGTGGCCGATATGTTCTTGGATTCGTTTGTGTAGCGCTTCGTTGCCGTAGGCCTCTGACTAATCAAGCAAATCATGAAAATATCGTTCGAAATATTTTTTTTCTTAAAATGTGTGTTTTATACCGTATTAAGTCATACCATAAGTGACTGCTTGATAAACGTTTGGGCGACATTTCTACGTATGTGTGACTAATAATTATATCACTATATCGTACTACGTCGTTTGGCACATTAGTACTTTTGGCATACCTTAAAAATAATCGTTTTAATAATTAAAAACGTTGTCCATTCTAAATTAATATCTGTATCGGTTCAATTATTGTACAATACAGCAATGAATGATTGTCGTCTATTCGAGCAATTTATGCCCCCTACCCCCACCCCTCCAACGCCCTGCATCTGAGACAGGACGATGCCTCTGGAAGCCACTGTACCTACATCATGCGTGGGACTTGCCATGGCACGCACGTGACATATTTCGAGCTTAGCATGTATAGCCTCGGCGCACATGGACCCTTAGGCTGTGCCATTACTTAATTACACTTACGCGAAGTCTAGCAAGTCAAGGAACAGTCGATATTGCCAAACACAACACTGGCTCTAGCAAATTGCGGGATCGATGAATCGTAGAATTAGTCAAACTTGCAAAGATTACGTACGGCGCAAGCGATTCTTCTTGTAGCTTAACTGAATGTTTACATGATAAAACTATAAGGTATTCAATATTTGTGCCTTCGTAACGAATGTAAATAAGAGAACCAGCTCTGGGTAAAAATACGTGTGTTGTCACCGTTTTCTGGGCGTCTGGCAGACTAGCAGCAACTTTCATGAGTCCTAGTCGTAGGTGCCCACCGCTGCGTTACGCCGTTCGCTAGTTACGGACGAATCTTAAGCGGAAAAGCGCGATTTCTTTTTAGAGGCCGAAATCAGTTATTACTATGCAGTGGAGATACTAATGACCGACTCGGTTTTTCTTTCATTGATAGCAACGATTACCCAAAAATACCATTTCACCTGCTAACACGATTGCTATCGGCGTACGTTATATTACGTCGAGAAAAAAAGACGTGCGTTACGTTCTTCAATTGTGCATAGTCGCTGGAGGAGAGATTAAGTACAGCCAACGTTGAGCTCAAATACGGACCAGAACATAATCCGTAATTTCGTAATGAGGTGCTGCCGTCACGCATACGAACGCTTTGCATCAGAAACTTTCGGATGGATCTGCTTAGCGTCAGTATCGAGAAAATGCCTCCTATAAGTAGAAATGTATCTTGCTTGGCTTTATGAAACACTTTATTTGAAATTCTACTTTCTAAATAAAATTACCACTATGAAATTTAGCTGAAATTTAAAATCGTCTCAGTTTCTTTTGCTATGGTCAGGTTCGCAACAAAACGCTGACTTCGGACAGAGGTATACTACGACTGACGTCCGTTGCATCGAGGTAGCATTACGGGTAAACCACTCAGCTTACAGTATCGATGTCTAACGTTTCTTACCATTTATCTACTACCATTATCTGTGCTGAGCATTGTTCGTGCCTAAAGGATAGACTTCGAAGTTTAACGGGGACGGCATTTTTATTAAAACGAGTACTGCAGTAGGTGCCGTTAATCTAGACTACGTTGGCTAACGTAAGTAACGTTAGCCAACGTCCACTGAAGTTTTTTCGGTTACGATTAGTCATTTTTGTGCGAAAAATATACACAAAAAGTAGGGTTTGTTTTTAGAGTATTTTTCACGGTAATGTCATGAAATTATGGATTTGACACAGGTTCGATTGCAGTGTCATAATTGTCCAGTTAAACCTTATTAGTGAGACATAAGAAGAAGATAAGACGGCCAAGCGGTGCCCGTTTGTCAAGTCCGGTGGATTTTTAAGATATAAATATACTAACTCGCAATTCACGAAGCTAATCAGTATTGATTGAAGGTCGGATTCATGCCCGGCATATGTTTTTGCCTAAATGTGAACAACTGCTGGACTTTTTTTTGGTCAAACTTACTAATAATAAATAGCTCACAAAAAATCGCAAATACACATCCTGCTTAGGACACTGGGGCAAAATAATCGAACAGGACAAAATGTTGGCATATATCAGTTACCGCAAACCCAAAACATCACGTGCCTGCTCAACGGTGGCCTGTAACGGAATATCTCCGATGTTTTCAGTCTGTCCTAATGGCGTGCAGATTAGTTCGTCGCCCATTTTATGTAGGTACCTACCCATATGCCTCTAGCTTGCAAACACAGGATTGTGTGTAAAACATCGTGCATAATAATAACGATACGAAGCATGCAAATATAAAATATACAATGTATAAGTGTGTGTACGGTAATGAAAAATACCGTACGAGATGATAAAACCTGTGAAAGGAACGTTTCGCAGTGCTATCTAAATATACTTCGTACAAGCAGAGATCTATTCTACCGACAAGCGAAGGGCCAGGCATTATTGCGTTGTATTTTATAATCTAACTATGACGAAGTTGAATTTATTGGTATATTTTGAAATGGCAAAAAATAGTTGGAAATAGTTTATCAGAGCTTGGGCATTATTTAGCTGCTTCCCGATCATTTCTATACATCGACCAACTGGTGATAAGTGAAGCATGCTTACAAGTTACGTTGGTCTTTATCTAGACGTTTAGTGGAAAAAAAAAAAGATTTATGAGCCATCCAGTTTTAAATTTAGAAACGATGTTCAGATTATGCCTTAGCCTTATTCTCGTGATCTGCTTTCTTTTATTTTCCTGATTTTTTTTTTATCCTAATTTTTCTAATCTAAACTTACTGTAGAGTATTACGGTTACGTAAGTGATCTCGATCCGTACAAACTTTAACTTCACTGTTTAACGATATAACGCATCCGCCGATTAATTTGAATTAATAAACCATTATATAGTAAACATATTTATCACACATAACATCCTGCAGATACTCCTGCATTTACGACTCAAAAGCCGACTCGAAAGCATGGGTTATATTAAGCAACGGATGTTATGTCTCGTCTGAGACGGCCGATGACTGAAAAGTGGGGACTCCAATTGCCCAATCACAGCTTAAATGTATCGTCGCGTGGATATATTTCTCACGTTTTATACGCGTATTTTGTCGATCAACGCGTAAAATAACGCGCTGATCGACGGAATTTGTTTATAGTAGTTAGCAAACTTCTTAGTGTTGCTAGAAAAGCACACATTGGGCCGAAATGAATCAGACGTGAGCTTAAGTTGTTGGAAGGCTGGTAAATGTATGATTTGCTATTGTGTTAAGTCTAGATGAGCAAATAAACGAATAGTTCAATGGCGCCTAAACATTCGCTTCTCTCGTGTGTGTTTCGAGAGATAGGTCTGACTAGTGGATGGCCTGCATATCAGCTGGACATAGCCAGTTCAACCTAGGTTCGGCTCTGTTTGTTCTAGGAACAAAAGACTCTCACAGTAAGCATATTGCGTTAATAATCTGCTTAAAATACTGCAGGTTGCCATATGCCTTCTCGACTAGGAAGGGTCGTTGGGCAGCTAGACAAAATTTTATCACATAATTGGTAGCAACACCGATTTGCCAAACTGGCGCTCCGGTTCAGTACAATGTAACTATATAAATGTACAAATCAGAGCTATAATTTATATGTAGAGGAAGATATGGATGCATTTTCAATTTCTAAACGCTATATTTATTTTGAATATGTGTACATTTCGAGAGCAAAATTAGTTAACTACAGTACCGTAATGAAGAAGACGCATTTCGTAGTGCAGTATAAATAGAGAGAGATGGATAAATAAATACTCCGTGGGATCGATGGCGCTATTTAGATGACCGATTTGCGTTTTCAACGAGTAGACACGGCACCACGTCCAGCAGAGCAGCTACGACGCACATCATATACCTATTGAGGATCAGAATTTTCAAAATAAATTCTGGTTCAAAGAATCAAAAGCATTACTTCTCACTTTATAATCGATAGCTTCCGCTCAAGTTAAATTTTCCGCTTCTTTGAAGCGAGCGGTCGACATTGAATCAGAAACACCTCGAAGACAGCCAAAAAATTGCAGCGTATCTTGACAGTGTCTCTATGAAATAGAATGGTAAAATTTAATCATAAAAGATTAAATTTTCTAAACTGTCGATAGGAGCGTGAGAAAAACATCACTTCAAAAGAAAAAGGACAATTCAACTTAACGAATGCAGATCATCAATACTAAGCTACCTCTTTGTTTGCCTAGCACTGGTCCTTCTGCTTGTCATCCTAGCAATAATAGTGCTATGTATATAATACTGTCGGTAGACGCTACCCTAGTGCCTTTTGGCTGTACATAAACTTGAGGGCTTCTTTACAGAGCTGTCACCGAGCTAATCAATAACGACGTACCATCGTAAACCCAACAAACGGGGTTCAGAACAGTACGCACGTGATCTACAAAAAAGGAATATACCATAAAGGACGAAAATTATTAGCTGATCAGTAGTTGGTTAGCGAAGGAATGGCCAAGCCTCTGCTTTACGTAACCAGGACTAGTTGAGTTGTATTTCCCAAAGAAGCCCACCGTCGTCACCCATTTATCAGATATGCCTGATAGCGAGTGTGATCTCCGCTGGTTAGAAGCGGGAGATGGATCAAGGGTTACGGTCGTAAGCTAAGACCTGGTACAAATTTTTGTCACTGTCGTCATCTGTTTTGACCAACGTTGCTTATAGCAGCAAATTTTGCTACTTGGTCTGCCACTCAGGCGTTTTTCCAGCCAAGACACAGGAAGCTGCTGCTGTCATTCAATTATATCCCTTTTGTGCCTTCCCTTTAATATAAAAGACATTATATATATGTACATTTTGTATAACCTATGTACTTTGAAACTTTGACCGTGGGTAAACAGGTAATACTAAGCATACACACACATCTATATATATACAGTGATAATCAACTTTGCATTGAGCATGCTATATATAATTTTAGAGCGTTCTATTTGCCGACACTCTAATATAAATGCGACAGGAGTTTCGTAGCGACAAACTACACTGGCTGAAACAATCAGTTTGTGTCAGTTCTATATATAGCGTCACAGCCATAGCTGTGCTTAAGTGCCTAAGCTAGTCCCTTAATGCCCAAACAAAAAAAAGTAGATATGCCTTAAGTTAAAAAAAAAACTGGATCATTTTGTATAATTGAACTCGTGAAGAGCACGTGATTTGTTTTTTTCTACTTTACCTCCTAACCTTTACAATAGACCTTTACAATATCCACTAATGAGGTTCGCCCTCCTTCCGATGAAAGCGATCTAACAGTTCTCGCACAGCAGCACTTTTGAGATTTCAGGGAACTGCTGAAGATTAAATTGTGGTATATATCTATAATCACCGTATAAACTTAACTTTGATAACATGTGCTTCTTCATTTATGTTAATTCGTAGGGGTCCATGGGAATGTGACACTTTCAAGTCCTGTTGCTTTTTACCTATTGCCATTACTTACTATTGGTGCTGTTATTATTGCTATAGGACATTTGCTTTTGATGGTCGGCTCGCTAAACGACGACATGAACTACGGTAACATTTATACGTTTCTAATAGCCAGCTTCTATCATGGTACGCTCTGCGTATAGCTCTGCTTGTGTTGGTACGCAACATGATGAGGGGCTTACCGACGCGTCCAAACGCCTGCTACAAGCTGTTACGCTGGCGGCGAGAATAACGTTGGCCTTTGACGCATGAGTAGCATACTCCCAAATAAGGAACATTCAAAAAGTAAGTGATTATATCTAAGTAAAGAGTAAGTGATTATATATATTGAGGTATGAGCGAGCTACGCCCTTCTGCTGGGAAATAGGCACAGGCAAAGCTCAAATCACCCATAAATCCAAATTATAAACGTAATGTAGTCCAAAAATTAAACCCATTTATAGGTTGTCGGCCATTCCGAGTACAATTACTCCGTATACATCTTTTAAGGACGATGATTGGGAGTCTAGTCCACTTTTCGCCCCCTGTGAGTCTTCGTCTAGAGTTACTAGAACATCACATAGGTGTATCGATTTAAGGCCTTAATGCAAGGTAAAACATGTACGGGATCGTTCCTTTGGCGGATTTCTTTGTCGACAGAGACCGTAAATGTGCTAACATGAAAATCGCGCTAAAATCCATATAAAAAATCTTGGAAAGCGTTGTTGTCAAATGACGTTTGTGCAATAATATATTTATTTGTCGGTGTCAATGCATAGCAACATTATTAGCTGATTTTAGTGACATTTTTCCATTGACTCATCAATTCTCGTTCCATATTTAGAAAAATATCCGTATATACATATTTGCAGAAGCGGCGGCAAAAGTGTTCGAAAAATCGAATCCATAAACACCAAAAATACGAGAATTTTTACTAGATATCTACTAGAATAGAAGTATTTAATGACGTTACGTTACTCTGATGTCTCCTCACTGTACCTTGTTCGTATGGCCAACCTATTATTATTTAGACAAAATTTAATCTACCTCAGCAGTAGATAGATGTTCCTGCTCATAGGGCTACAAATCAGCAAAGCTAATTAGCAGCCATCTTTGAGATCTTTCTATTCAGCTCCACTCGAATCTGTCCAGAGGTGCCATCAACTACGAACGCGTAACTACTGGACAAGGCGCAAAAGTTCTCCTATTTTTTCGATTTTTCTACGGGTTGGTAAATTTCATGTGATCACACACTAATAATAACACAAGTTAATAGCAAAATCATATTGAGGCTACTCAATGAGGCCACCAGTGGCGCTTCCCTTTGATATGGGCTATTTTGCGACTGATTCGGTTCTATTTGTCCCTTCAGACACAACTATTTCCTGGAGGTCTAGTCATCATTAATTATGATTAAACACATTCACCACTGCGTGCCCTAAACCACCGACAGCTTTTCCCACCACCCTTACTTCCAGCCAATAGGCCAATTCCACTATGAATAATAAGGATCTTTTTTGGGGGGTTACAAGCAAAAACGGCGCGAGAAATCGACCCTAGCCCTACAGTTTCGCTATCATCAAAATTATAATCTAGATTATTCTTACACTTTGGCTTGTTATTATATTTGCCCACGGATAGCGTGTCCATTAAGATAAAATAACTTTTCTACATTACCGTTGTAATTAAATGGCTGGAAATAATCAACAAAATGGTGTGAATAAGTGAAAGGCTTCCCTGTCTGCAAGATTAGCGCTTCCTCCTCTGGTCGGCGAATGTATGGGCGTCCTTTCCGAACGCCATCATCAAGGACTGCAGTAGTTACAAGAACGTGAGGTATAAAAATCATCGACTTCCCGTCGTTTCCGACAAATGACATCGCGTCATTCAACCTACAGGTTGCCCTGTTGTTGCCGCCTATGCCAGTCCGCTACTAGCCGACCCCTAAGCATATTTTCCTACATACAATTTGACCGGAGAAAATATCTGGACAAGCGGCGGGTACTGAAACGAAGAAAGTACGTCTTTTATCACGTTTAATGGCCCATAAAGCTTCAGGAAAAAACGTGAATGAATATTTATGTTTTGAAGCTTCAGTTTTGTTAGTTTGCGTATCATTATTAGGCCCGATTCAGGACGGTGAAGATGATTACGACTGCCATATATATATATATATATATATATATATATATAGTAGCAACAGTACTCGTCGGTATGGTGTGGTTTAAAAAAAAAAAAATTTAATTTAAAAAAAGTGTAAAAAAAAATTTAAAAAAATCGTTTCTTTTATCTTAGATTTTTTGTACACACAAGAAAGAAACGGCTAGTAGCGGCAAGCGAAAATCTGGTGAATACTAGTAGATTTAACTGTTTGTTATAAATTCCCTTTTTTTGATCAGATAGACTGTGGTTAAAGTTATAAGTATCATGTATTGGGCATATTATATATATCAGATATATATCGATTTACGTCTGCATCCACGAAACACCACGTATTTATTATTATT
Organism: Varroa jacobsoni; assembly: GCF_002532875.2. NCBI lineage: Eukaryota > Metazoa > Arthropoda > Arachnida > Mesostigmata > Varroidae > Varroa > Varroa jacobsoni. The sequence goes on from NW_019213106.1 coordinate 201,920, forward strand.
ATTATCACCATTTACGAATGACTTTGCATTACCAAAGAAATCTCCGAGCATAGGATATCACTAGGGGTCATTATTTCCACTTGGTCGTTGTTTATGACAAATATTTTGCTTATATTTTACATTAAGATGTTACGTCGGAACATTTCGAAATCAACTATCTGAGCAATCAGCTTACAAACTAATAAACATAATTCTATTTTGTCCACAAACTGTGTTTGATCATTTAGTAGTAAATATCTTTGGCTTGTTGTCTTTACGGTAATAATATATGCGAAATTTTGATATCGTCACTTCTCTGTGGCCAAAAGTAGACCTACCACTTTACGCTCCATATGTCCTAGTCATCTGACTCACCGCTAATCAAAAAGCTGCCGTAGTCGCACGCTCCCGAAGGTTATTTCAAGAAGTTCAAAAAGGCTGTAGTAAATAAGCATCTTCTATTGGTGGCTATGTCAGCCTCGTTCAACGTTCGATTCAGCGTCCATGAAGCGCAAAACTAACTCTTCCACAGCGTCGATATAAACAAACATCGCACGTTTGACCCGGTTTGTCGTTTCAACCCAAAGATATGTCCTACATGTATAAAGTATTAGAGTATGGTTTATGGCACACGCGAACAGACGATCAATCCAATGAAAACAGCAAACGCTCCGACGCTTTATAATCGTTTAACAGCGGCGCTACATTTGGCAAAAAAAAAAGGTCAAGTTTGTCATTCATTGTCGAAATTGGAGTTGTTATTTTTGCCTATAAACTGTTCGCTTATATATATATATATACAATGGCAGCTGCTAGGCAGCTGCTATTGTAATTTGAGGCAATCAAAAAAAATTCATTACGCGACAACAGAAGGTCGATTGCCACCCAAACAAACAGCTGTTATATATTCCAACACAGAAGTCCCACAGAGGCATATCTACTAGAATGGAAGGAAGAACACACTAGAAGAACGCTTTGATTCTAAAGCAGAGAAAGCCTTAACGCGAATGTCGTTTATAAAAAAAGGCCAATTCATGTTGAAGCCTGATAGCTTCAGCGACGTTTTTTTTCTCTCGAATTCATTTCGAAATTTCTTACTTATGAGCGCTATTAACAGCTGGTAATCTCATACGTTTTATGAGGCCACCCAGCGATTACCTGGTAGTACATGAAAAATGTACTTCCTCGCACTTTAATAATGCCCTGTTCCGTATCTAGATAACGCTTTATACATGTGGGAGGGTAACTGAGGAGTACAATGAATTTTAGCCAGTTCTCAAAAAAACACTGAACGGCTGCATGTGTACGCGTCATACATTAGCTAAGATCTAGCTAACTATAATCGCTCTAACGACGAGAAAGGTAGTGCTGCATTCTGACCGGCATAACCGCCATTTGGCAGGGCTGCATGACGATGCGTCGTTTGCTTCTATCTCGCTAGCGTTTCGATTATCTGAGTGAATGGAAACTGTTTGTGATTTACAGAGACTGTGAGAGAGCAAGCCGAACAAACTGCGTGCAGCTCTCTGTTTCGACGCTGCGCACGGCTAAATACGGTGAACAGTAGTTCTGGAACTTTGTCCCATAACTTCTATCGTGGCGTAGTTTGCTCCCTCCTTCAATGGAGGCCACAATTCTCGAAGTAAAACTGATAACTCGTGTGGCGTGAACGCGTTGACAGCAAAACGACAACACCGCCATGTTACTGGGGGCGATTATTGAGAGCCACGAATGACGACTTGGCTGCCCGTGGTCGATGGATGGCCAGAACCAAAAAAAAAGAAACAAATGGGACGCAAAAAGGGGAAGCTTTACGACGAAAAAGAAGATTGAAGACAGTCGAGTAGCATAGTGCACAGTATAGTTAGAGGCTATCGAGCCAGTGGTGACGCCGGCAGTTACACAGCCATTGAATGGCGCACTATATGAACGAACGATCGGAAAGCAAGAGAGGTAAAAAATGAGAGAGAAAGGGAAAAAAAGCAAAAAAAAATGGAACCGATAAACACCTAAAGCCACTAGATACTCGCATGGGCAGCGATCAACGGCAGGGCCGATGGTGATGTTGGTGTCAGTGGAGAGAAGCATACCGGGGTATGGAACATGAGCAGCTGGCAGCCACCGAATCGAGCAGCGGCCAGAATCTCATTGTTGTCCGGCGGCGGCCGGGCGTCCTTTTACTGCCAGGACGAGTGTTCGTTTCCTGTGGGATTTCTTATATAGGCAGGATTTCTTATATATCGCTATATAGGCAGAGGGGGAGGCGACGGTAGCTGTAGCGAAATAGGCGCACACCAGGCATATAAGGTAGTAGCAATTCTACTCGTAGTCGTCGTCTTCGTAGTCGTCGAGGCGGTAGGAGAGACGAAGCGCTGATTGAAGAATGAGCTACAAGGATTTGAGGGCCCCATCACCACTGCTACTGCAACGGTTGCTGCTAGCGCGTCCAATAACGACGACGGCGGCAGCGACGACTGTACTGGCAGGAGGCAGGCTAAAGCAGACTCTTCGTTCTCTTCTTGGCGCATAGCCGCGTTGATTCCATGTAGAAATCTCATGCAGCAACAAAAACATCGAACGACAAACGCGTAGAGGTACAGGAGATGGGACCCGAGTGTGCGTGTCTACCTACATAAGTGCATCATGCACATCGATGTCCTCCTCGGTTTTGACGGTGAAAGTTAGTGCGACGCCTAGAGCTCGTTAAATAAGAGCGTGATTTGAACAGCTGTTCAGAATAATACAGCTCAACTAAATCTCAATGAAAAGACACCGTTGTATACGTACTAACAGTGACGATCAATTGTGTGTTTTCAATGTTCAGCTTGTCCGCTAACTAGAACAAGTTTTGCTAATTTCAGTTTCTAGTCTGGTCCCGCTAACAGTTTCTAGAGTTTTATTCGATTCATATCGCCCTGCGAATTGACCTCATATTTGAATTTTAGTAACCGTTTAAAGCTAGAAAACACATTAAACGATACTGCTGCGGCCAATTAGCCCTATCTAATCCAACCGGATCTTCTATATATATTATAAACGGTAAAATGATGAGAATGTGAAATCAAAGACTTCCAAATAAGAGCTCTGTCGCTGTCTTTCCTATCCCCTCTCGATCTTCTATATATATATATATATATATATATATATATATATATATATATAAAATATGACCAAGAAAGAATTTCACTAAACAATCGTTTTAACTTAAGGCCTGTCTACGGCTTGCTGTACTGATCGTTGTCTCGTGATGATACCGTCCTGTCGGATCACGTTATCTGAGTCAGCCTCGATAAAAGGCCACTATTGTTCTAAGAGATGTTATTAGATAGCATGGCTAGAAAAGGGCAATATTCAAACAATCAATAATCTGCTCCAGCCCTCAATTCATAGCGGTTCCTGGTGCAGGCGTCTGCGATTGTCACTGTGGGCAACGATAGCACCGAATACAAGTATAATCTTTCACAATTTTGCACTTATTCAGCTTCAGTATGAGTCCACGAGATAGAGAAAGCAAAAAGCGGGCGGGAAGGTGAGAAACGCGTGCCGTTGTATACGGATACAGTTTACGTACATGTAGTCAGACCCAGGAAGGCGAACTTACAGCTTCCATTGATAAATTTACAAATCAGAAGAACAATTTAATGTCCTATTCGGTAGCTCTGCTAGCTGGAAGCTTTTTATTCATCGAAAAGGTTTATGGTTCGGTAGACACCTTCCCACTGGGCGCAAAGACAAATCTCTACAAATGCCTTTTGACCACGGCACAACTTACAGATCCCTAGTTATTCCAGAGGAATTAGATTGGAATCAATTTGGATAATTGTCATCTTTACGTTAGATAGCGCAAATAAGTTTTCAACATGTTTCTACCTCAACTATGTAGTTGAGAGCTTTGTAGTGTTATATCAGGTCCTGGTTTCGCTACGCCCATTGGCAACATTTCGGTGCAGCGGTAACGCCTAGACGAAGACGTGATGTTGAATTGTATAGGCCAGTAACAAAACGATAGGTTTTATGCTTTCTGTTTTACTGGCTTCCATACAATTTACTTGAGCTTACCAGTACCCCCCCTCCCCCCGCCGGAGACAATGGATATGGCCTGTTGCTGATATTGCAACAACAAACGTCTGATCGTTCTTGAATGGCTTTTGGCAGACCAAACTTTTCAGAGAAGGAAATGGCCCAAAAAAATATGCTGAAATGAATGACACGCATCTTGAAAACAGCTATTGCCGCTACAATCTGTTGATGTTATTGGAGTGTCTATGACCTAGTAAACGAGAATTGGTAAGTAAAGTTTTCAAGACAGAATGCAAATATTTTGCGGTTTAGACGCTTGTATAAATGTACATCAAACAATTTTGGAAATGCTAGATCAGGTACGTTCTACGTTACCATTTACGTCAATACGTGCACGGTTCATTCGGTATGGGGCGCTTCCCCAGTACGACTCATTAATTACCAGTTCGAACCTCTGGATTACGGGGGTGTATTATGTCAGCAATAAATGTAATAGTAAATGAATGCAATGGTAAAGGCCAGCTCCGTCGCCTGGCTGGACCGTAAGTACAATCAGCTAAAGGACAGCTGTTTTCGCATTGGATTAAAATTTTTTTGATCGTGCGCTAAAGTTAAGTCATGTTGGTGTTTATTGTAAACCGCGAGATTTGTGCAAAAAAATTCAAAATAAAAGAAATGCAAAGGTCACTGACAACTTTCAATGTTTTTTTTCCCTAGAACTAGTTTTTTTTACAGCTAAAAATCCTATAGGGTAAAATTACGTAGGCAATAAGTTACCACACTCTCTTACTTAAGAAAAGTGTATAATTGCGAGTAATACTATGTTCTACGCGATCTGTTATGCCCGCTACAATTGAGAAAATAGTATCTTATAGATAGCGCACCGCGTCGCAAAAATTGACGTTTTATAAGCTATTCGTGGAAAATAATTAGTGCTGCGTGAACGTTTATAAATTGTTTGCCGTAATAAGGTTTAGAGAGTTTGCGAGGCCGACTGTCACACATTCAGGTATCTGTCTCAAATACTTACGCCAATATCCACAGGTGTCGTTAGATAGTTCTACGAAACCATCTCTAATAATTGCAAGCAATAAGATCAAGCAGGCTTGCTGCGTATGAAGTGAAAAAAAGCAAAAGTTACCAATTTAATCTGATGATAAGTTTTTTTTTTTCTATATTAATATTTCGAAGGCACCCCATGCATAATACGAACTGGCGATATTCATTTGTATGAAACTTCATTGGATTTCTGAAGGCCCGGACATACCCGAAGCATTTATGTCTAAATACCATTCTGCAATGCAGTGACAAACCGTATGTACAGGCAGGGACGACGATTGCCTATCAGAGTTGATGTACTCTGTAATGCGTCCAGCTGTACATGCCCGTATGTAGCTTGAACAGCTTTGTCGGAAGTCGCATAGTCAGAGGTAAGCAGAAATTCGTCTGCTAGAAGGTGGCCGTGGGTGAAATCAATTTACCTAATATTGCGTATAACACATCGGCTCTGATATCAAAAGACGCTATTGAACATTTCGGGAACGTACCTTATAAATCCATACTGACTCGATAGATAGTCAGGCGTTGTATTAGCTGGTAGAAGAACGAATTTGTGACCTAGATCATTGTACAAATCGCATTGAAGTAAGTATGCTAGCGACAGCTGTTTAGTAAACCGATTACGGAAGTGGCAACGTTTCGGTTTTTCGACGACAGCATACAGGTCGCAGCTGCTTCAACGATCTGTGTTTGCCCTCAATAGGCGCAGTCGCTTCTAGGTGGTAAGAAGACATAAATAACCGACAGGACACAGCAGAGGGTCCGTTGTTTTTTTTACGTTGCTGCGATAAAATAATCTTGGGGAAACAATTATCGGTACTTCAACATAGTGATGAAGCATATTTCAATTTCATGGACTACGACCGTGGCATGCTCAATAAATAAAAGTATATTGTAGATTTATCATTCTACCTATAAACGGGTGAATTTATGTTTGTTCATATTAGAGGACTATCATGTTTTTAATAAAAATTCATTATAATTTTTTGTGTGAGCTAATAGATCAATATGTATAAAAATTGACTGTAATATAACTCGGCCATACGGCAGTTTCGATCGCCTTCGCTGGCATCCGAGAGCGTTTGTTAACTCGCTACCGCGTGCGAGCATGCTCTTTCCATTCAAATAGAGATTGCAACGCTACCGTATAATTATTTACAACACGAATTTCATCGAAAATAGAAATGACATGTCTTGCAGCGATCTCATCTATGAAAGTGATCTTAAGTCTAACGATTGAATGACAAATTATACCGATTTGTTATACGATAATGTTCAACATTGAACCGACTTATCGAAGAAACAACTAACTTCACTGAAGAACATGAATGCCTTGCTAATACAGCGAAGCTTCCGCGTTAACGCTGAAATTGAACCTTGATTTTTTCCAGTAGCTGCCGTACCTGTTACAAGTCCTGCTCATATTCAAATGGTCGAACCATTTTCTATACTTTATTCAATTCACTGATATAACACAGGCCACAAACGAGTATTTATCCACTCGTTGCTTTTTGCACCAGGAATATTTTCGATCATATGTAATAGAGCAGCAATGACTAGTTTCCGACGGTTAGTCGTCCTGATTCTAGCTACTATAATTCGCGGAGGTTCTCTACTCTATTTCTCTAGTTAAAACGCGTGAGACCTAACGTGCGGTTAAAATACTTCAAAATAATCTCAAATACGGACGCTTCTAGCGCAGAGCCAACCAGACGGCTAAATTCATATAATAAATTCCTAAGTTCGTGCGTGAAAGGTGCTCTATATCTCCGTGTGATAACGCGTTCGTTGGCTAAACATCGAGACATGCGGTGCTTCGAATCCGGACATGATGGATTTTAGAATGGGAGCCCGCCATCTGAAGTAATGCTCGACACCTTAAGTAGGAGACGTAACATACGAAAAACCGTATCCCGACAAGTAATATGCTTAAGCAACAATAGATTTCGTCACAATGTTACACACCGATTTAGTTGCGTCATAAAGACTGACTCTATAGGTAAGCTACACCACTGGAGACTGAACCTGTGAAAGCAGCCAATGATCTTAGTTAGCTTTTCGGAACTCTCTATTAGATGTTATCGCTACAAATGTGCCAAACTGTAAACTTTGGCTCTTCATTATGGCAGTCAGCAATGTTCACATCTGGAGCCTTATTAATACAGTATACTAATTAAAATAACTACCGCTAGGTGCCATTAGGTGCACGCTGCTGTAGTACCTGCGTAAAGGTTAGCTACCCTGTTTCTTGGCTGCCCCACATTGCGAGCTCGCTGTTGAACGTTACGTCAGCGAGTTTCGCCTTTGGCGTTGTTTTTGCGTTTTCCTTGGTCATGTCGCGCTTGTTGCAGCTATGGCAGTCGATGGTGATGATGACGACGACGACGATGATAGCAAGACTGAAAACGTTTAATACTTGGGCAAATATTGACTGGATTTGGCGCCAGCAGCAGAACTAAGTGGAAGAAATAATGTTTGGAGAAGAAATAAGTTGCTGCCGGTAGCAACAACAATCAGACATTGTCGCCGTCAGCGCGTCTGTGCTTGGCTATGCTCGACAATACGGGAACACGCGCCGTGTAAGCGCGTCTATCGTCGTCAACAAACAGTCAGCGATGTCGTACTCCTGCATACTACGACTGATGCCGCGGCTACTATGCCCTTTCTGGGTGTGTGAGCTGCCACAGAATAAACAGATGGCGTCAAACGCATTGCAACAACACCGGTGGATGATTGTTGGAGCGTCATGACGGGCTCTGCCGATTATTCCGCTTATCACAGAAGCACAACTATCATAACTAACGCTAGCTTTAGAATAGAGGTAGCACATTTAGGCGAAATTGTGAGAGACAATAAAGTTGTGATAGTATCATGCACCTACTCCAATTTATCGCCAAATGAAATGCATCTAAACAATTCAACAACGGGATAAGACTTAATGCACATTGACAAAAATTATACGTACGGCAGACAACATTTGTCTATAATTGGCTGTACGTTGTATCTAAGACCCTATGAAGGGAACATTTAAGCCATACACTAAAGACTGGTTTCGACTGCCACCCATTTCTCTCCACCGCTCTATTTTCGTCATGGCCTTTGTCACTTCAGCAAAACAGGGAAAGGTAAAAATCGGTTATTAGTGGAAAATTCAAACTGTCTTCAGTTATAAATCCAACTGTATATTTACAAATAGTTTCTAATTCTATACCTGGTACTGACGTCAGGCATTATTTCGAATATCTGACTACGAAACGAGGCGTATCCACGGCCGATTTCGAACCTGAGCAACCTTATGTGTGTAGTAAGCAAACATGTTACCACTGTGCCATGACCAGGACGTGATGCACCTATCGCTGTAACGAACAACTGCCTAGATTAGAATATCGCCGTTAACTAGAAACGTATTTGTAACGACGAAACGTTTGTACCGAAGGAAAAATACGCTAGATATGTAATGTTTTTGTACTTAATGCAGTTTGTTGTAGTCATCAAGGATATGTCACACATGCATGAATGCAGCAATGCACGCCATTGAGATCCTGACAATATAGCAACACAATCCGAGAATATTTGTGTTTATGCGGAAAATTGTTTTATAATTCTCCGGGTTTTACAGATCCGGCATTTTTTCAGATTTACCCTATAATCGTAAAGGTTTCTTGTCGCCCACGTTGTTGGTACCGGCAATGAGACGGCAGGTCCAAATGATCAGCTTACGCCATTTTGCCTATCTATATACGAAATGATAGCTAAGCGAACTTCTTCCCATTCTCTCACTCCCAAATCTTCTTCGCTTCCCTTTCGACTGGAGTATCAAAGCTAATTAACTGAGGCAGCTTTGCTTTGAGACATGACAGTTACGACATGACATCATTGAAACAAAAATAAAACTTCAAACATAATGCTGCTACTGTTACTAGTTCCATAATTATAACTCGTAGGTTCAGAAAAAAAGAAGACTTTAAAACGATAAGTGAGCAAGTAGTAAGTAAAAAGAGTGTTTCGACATGCTGTGGCAAGTACGTATGCGCTTCTGTTATTTTAAAACACGCTAGCAAGCAACAGATAGGGCAGTGAATGGCCGCTGTCACAGCCACGGTCATGGCGGTGGCGGGGCATCGTAGTATGTCGAATTCAGAGTGTCACGCATCTCTTCGCAACATAGCGCGGTCAGCTACTATAAGAAAGCTATTTCATACTTCCTGCCCGCTGCTCGCTCGGATCTAAACTCATCTAAGTGGGTGTCTTTCAGGTTTATGGGCTGGCGCCTTTGTGTAACGTGTATGAGAAACCGAGAAGAAAAAGCTGACGGGCCGCGAAACTACCGCCAACGTGGACCCGTCCGTGCGAGCTTTGCGAAGATGGAAAGAGGAAGGTTCGAGCATCCCACGCCTGGACGTTCGAGCTTCGAGCTCGTAGTCGAAACTCGAGGCTCTAGCTCGTTCGGTGGATCAGCTGAAAGATAGGCTCTTCCTATAGTAGGTCCCCGTTCGTTCGGCGCGGCCAAGATGCCATTGACTGTATACATGGCTACCACCGGGTGCAAGGTGATTGTCAAGCTTCCCCGACAACCAAATCCGGCAGTACTGTGGACCAGCTATAGCAGGCCCTTGGCGAACAGAACGATATGCACAGAGCGAGTAAGGCCAGTAGAACTTGTTCATAACATAGCGGGACAAGAACGCACTCGAGACGCACACCCATTGCACAAACTGACAAGACAGGCGATATAGCATAGTCCATTGTTTACACATGTGTAATTTACAATTCAAATTATTGCGCTACTATCATCATTATAAAACGTTTAGTAATTAACGAGACCATCTCTCTAGCTAATGTTGTCTGCTAATTACGAAAAAAATGACAAATATCTCGGACTATTATGCGACAGTAGTCGCAGCAGCTGCGATAGCAGTAGACGCGATTAGCAATCTGCGATGAACGAACCGTGGACTGTTACACTGACATTACATTTTAACGCGTAGTGGTCCTGTTATCCGAAACAGAATCATCCCTAGCACTAGAACCTTAAGCAAGGACGCTGTTAACGGCCTGAGACCATGAGATCCGAACAGATGCTTTGATTACGCAAAGGGATCTATTGTAATGTTGTTGCGATTTAAGCATGTCAACCGACGATCGAAAACGTTTATCCTGCAAAAGTGAAGTCTAGTCTACATATGTACAATTAATCCTTGTCAGATTAATCATCACTTAATATAAACTGACTCATGTTAGATTGGTTTTTAACCGTGATGTTTGTGTTCGCAGATCGATCTTGCTTGTTTTTTATATTGCAAAACACGTCTCTTAATTTCATTATAGAAAATAAATATCTTAAAATGACGCCGTGACTCAACGGGCGGTCAGCCGATCTTAGGCTCAGAAAGGCAAAGATCGTTTCTTCAAGTTCCAACAAACGACAAACAAATACTACATGATTTGTGTGGATAGAGAAAGTTATTAGTCGAACGAATAATTTCGTTTTTCTATACTAAGTTATCTCACTGGCCTAGCATAAACTGCAACCAACGTAAACCAAATTAGAGCTACAGTAAAAGAACCTATCCGTAATTATTGTTACCCTACGATTCGCTACTTTTTCCTCAATCTATCTTGATCAATTGGCTATATGCGATTTTATCAACCCGGGTTGCTTTGCGCTGCAGACATTACCATCGTACCCTGTGTCCTATTCACGTATACCGAAGAACAGGGTTTAAAGTATCGATGAAAAATAATTTTAGCGTTTCAACATTGACTAGGCGGGGAGCACGCTCTCCTCCCAAGCAATTGCTCACGGCCACTAGACGCCGCATTTAGCCGGTCGCTTATTCTTAACAGTACCCCTTAGTCACTGGTAGTTTGGCTGGATCTGTGGCTGCGGTAAATAGTCCACATAGGCCAATTAAGTGTGTCGGAAGTTCTCTTTATTGACGCAATTTTGCGTAAGTTCTTATGATTATTTTATGTGCTACTTCTATAATGCAACGTCAGGGGGCGACCTGGCTTCAGCGGCCGAACGATATACCTTCAGTGAAATGTTTGACTTCAAGACATGGATGACGATCAATTTGATGACTGTAATAGCGCGACAGCGTCCTTAAGCTTTATATATACGACACCAAATTTATTACTTTTCGCCTTGGTTTGAAACGGATATTGTCTCCAAACGGTAGCGATCCTGACGCATTACCGCTAGCACCAATATCCTGGTTATTTCCAACTAAGAGTTTTGCGTTGGGATTGCCACGTTTTTCTATATTAGAAATTATCCGAGTCTTTTGCACAAAAACATTTTTCCATGCTTGGGCTTAACTGTAAAACACGATAGCCGCTATAATAAGATCTGCAGCCGAATGCAGCCAACCTAAAAACTACCTAGATGTCTGCTACACCCCTGAGCTGTAATCCCTGCTCACGACTGCGATCCGATATTTACAGGGTATCTCAAAAAATTATATACAGTGTGATCTAACTAGCCTATTGATTTCTGACAGTACAGTCATTGGTTCCAATTAACTAAATGTACTGCAAGTGTCTGCTTTATTATCGATTCGAACGGATTTTAGGGTAAACGGCAAATTTCTTTACTAACAGAACGAAGCAATGATACGTTATCATCGCGATGTAACGCATACTTTGACGAGAATTCAAGCAGGTAGGTCGGACGAAAAGGTCTAATAGAACGCCCTGCCTGCCTTGCCCAGACTTGACTCTAATGGACGTTTCCTTCGGGGATGCCCTACAGACAAAACCTATGTCAAAAAGCAACGACACTAGGAAATCTGAAAGGTCTTTAAGTTCGTGAATTATTAACCTGCATTTATCGGGAGTATCTTAACTAAAGCGGTGATACTTTTTAACATCTGCGGTAGCACGAAAAGTTATAAATTTTATATAAATTCCTTTGCAATTTTAATACTCATTACGTGTAGTAGAAAAAAAAGAAAGTTTTAGCCATTCAAGTTATGTATACAATTTTTTTTTCTCTATATATATATATAAGTCGGTCAAAACGAAAATCTCGTTCAAAATGATGTTAGCAACTGTCTACATCGTTTCGTTTTTTACCTCAGATATTTTCGAATTTGGCACCAGCCTTTGAACCTACATTCAAGGTTGGATCTTGAATTAGCCCAATCCATAGTTGCTGGTCCTATTGCATAACACTCACTCCTTTGCTAAATATTTGTGAAAGAGAGAATTGAATGGTTCCATGGCTGCGTGTCCAGGCGTCTATCTTCCTTTAGAGAAAAATCATTGTTGTTTCCTAGATTGATTTTTATATGGTGCTGCTTCTGTTATTGCCGATGATGATGATATCACCGCCACAGCATAGCAGCGATGCGGTTGCAGCCTCTCGGGATTCCCGTAGTGTGAGGGGCGTTATGGAATAGGGGAGTTGACCCGTTTTGAGTCGTTCGAGGCAAAGGAGACGATGACTCAGCTTGGAGTCTCCCCGTTGCAGGCCAGGCGTCTGAATTCGGATAGGCACTTCCCATGTGAGATGCGAACCTACTCTAGCAAGCTTGAGGGAGAGCTAAGAACCACAAGTTGTTCAGAGCATAGATCTTATTTCAGGCTTAACGACAGCGAAGGCTGTGTCTCTAGCGATAACGAAGGAAACAGCACAAGTCGTATATATATATATATATATATATATATATATATATATATATATATATATATATACAAAATTACATAAATTAAAAGACGCCGTCTATGACCTAGTGAACTATAAACTAACACTTCATGCTTCTGGAACAATTGCAATTTTATGCATTGCGAGACGATCCATACATTATGGAACAACCATTTACTACAAGTAATTATTATTAAACCATGTGCGGTCTGAACAGGGGCACAGCCCATCGTTAAACTGATTGACCCAATGGAAATTAAGAGGCAACGTGAAATAAATATTTTCATATGGAAATAGTAAAACAAACACTGAGTGATTACAATGTAGAAATGAGTCACGCTCAATACCTATACCATATGCAGATAGAAGCGAGTGAACTAAATATAATAACTAATATGGCAACATCATGTCCACGTTTCATCCTCTCCCAACACTCGTTCGAACAGATATATCCCTCTGCATCTCCCCTGAATTCCTGCTTCTTCTGAAATGAGAGAGTGAGCAGACGACCAAGTGTGTCGAAAGTGTACGCCAGTAGCTGCGGGAAATGTTTATCCGAGTATTGTAGTTACAGACAGTTCAGTGTTGGAGAAAAGCCGTTACGTAAATTTTAAAAAAAAAGCGTCTCCTTATAGCAGTAGACTAACGAGCCATCGAAAATCTATAACAACGACTGCATCAACAATAACCACAACAGCTAATCGAGCTGGAACACTGGTATAGCCTACACACGGCATCATTTTTACGACTACCAGCATTTTCACTGGTAGGCCGCCCGCACGGCTCTGCTAGTCAAATGCCCAAATCTGTAAGTGTAGAATTGAGTTTATCAGCTGGAATTACGCGGGGGTAGGGCAACTAAAGAAGAACGAAAAAAAAAAAACTTGCTGTGCGGGAATAAGACTGACAAAACGGCAGTTGACAGAAACGCCGATCTGCACGATAGTGTCGACGCTGTCGCGTCTCGCTTTGCGGACGCCGCTCGAATGATAACGATAACGAGAAATCTTCTATGGCAAATCAAGCAATGATCCCGAGGCGCACGCAAAGACACGTACCATATACGCGTTCCAGTCAACGGTGATCAATTGCTGTCGAATCTTTTATAGACACTGTTGCTGGGCCACAGAACGCCAGCGGCGCTTGCCATTACCGCTGATGCTCCTGACGCTGATATTAGTTTAGGGATACCAATAACGGTTGGCATTATCGTTGTGTCAGCATCTACTTTGATATGCAAGTACTGACTATTCTGTTCGCAAGTTGCCATCATTGCCAAATGTAGAATAAAAGCGAGTGGATAAATTCGTGCAGTCACCATTCACGATCGCCACCACAGCTGCGCCATTATTCATGCTGCCGATTAAGAATATAGCGTAAATAGAAAGAAAATGCTCTATTTTACTACGCCGATGTTAAGCAACCACTGTCGTTAAGCGATATGGTGGCCTGGTCAGTATGTCAATGTTGTTGTCAATGTAACCATTTTTTTTCTCAACTTAACCTTACTTACCTGTTATCGTTCCAATGTGAACGTCGGCTGTTTGCATTTTAAATTCCCGACACAAACTAAACAAGGACAATCAAATTAGGCTGTGTTAAGATGTTATCATAATCAGACTGAACATTTTGGATTAATGAAGTTCCATTGTCACTACCCGCCCTACATAGTGTGAGTGCGTACGTACAGTATAGGCCGCTCGCCATATTGCTTGAATTAATACCAAAGTCATCAGTACGTTCAACTAATCGATTGAGAGTTCGATAATAGCCAACGCACGACCGTAACTAGACATCACTTTCCGACAACGAAGTGTCCGTTTGGGGGCGCGCTAATGTTGACAGTATCTCGTGGGCTGGCACTGTGACCGTTCTTATGCAGTTCCAGAATGAATCGGTGCTTAAGGTTGGAATATTACTTGGGGATAATGAGCATTTTATGAGCGCTAGCTGTATTGAAGAAGCAAGAACGAACTGCAGCAGCTGCAGTCAGCCCTTGCAATTTCCCAGATGTTGTGCATGATCAAGGCTTCTCCTTAGCGGTTTCGTACACCTCGATTCAGATTGTCAGAACAGATCAGATACCTAGACAAGGTTGGCGTTGAGTTAGCCGATAACAGACAACCGATCATACCTGCGCTACTTTGCTATCCGTCAAAATTGCTTGGCTTAACAACAGGAGTTTTGAACTGCTTTGGAAAATTTCTCTGAAATGGATCTCATTCTTTTTTTTTCAATGTTCTCGTCTTTCTATTTCTGTATTTTCCCCTATGTTTGTCGCAGTGTTGTGTTGTCTTCACGCATGACAGTCTCCGGGCCCCATCGTCTTTAACACCTTCTCTGGCAGGCCATGACTGCCTGCCAACCAGGGTCGAGTCAGAACTCAAACAGGAATGAGTCAGCGAGTACTTACATCGCCTGGTTTCAGCCCCGGCTCGTCATCTAACTCCTACAAACGGTGTAAGGTTGGGTCATTTTTGGAAAAACCGTAGAAAAACTTCTACTTTGCCGTCCTGCATTCGATCAACCGAACAGTTTCATTCGCAGGTCGACTTCAATGTCGTCATCCGCCTACTAACTAAAGCAACACTAGAATGATAATAAAAAAGTCTACTACCTCTTTTGAAAGGCCTGCGTTTTTGCCACTTGAAACCTCTCTACGACAAACGACCATTCTCCACTATTGTCGCACTCGGCGTAACGAGGATGATTGCCCTGCTAGTGGCCGCAACGTTGGTGCTAGCAGTAGCGATAGCCTCTAGCTGTCTCGCAGATTAACACAAACTGGGCCTAGGTATGTACGTATGGCAATCACGGCAGGGGGTAATAGTCAGAAAGAACACAAGTTGGATTACCTGTCTTCTCAGGTATTGACAACAGAATCAGTTGAGCAATGGGTTCATTTAAAAATGCGCGTGCCAGCTCGAAAAACTTTTAATAAGCTTGACGATAATAATAGCATGACGAAAGAACCTCTGGGTAATCGTCACGATTTTTTTTTCGTATCGACAATCCGGAAAAGTTTCCCAACTGTTTTTATTACCTGGGGTGGGTGAGTCTCGCTCGACAAAAAAAAACACTACGATGAGAATGACATGTTGTGGAAAACTGGTATTCAAGCTAAAAGTACCAAAGCTTTCCCATAGGCAGCACCATCGCTAAATTTCATTAGCATTACAGATAGCCATGAAAAATCCCGACGCTAGTACATAGTATGACCCTCGGTTTATAACTTAACCTAATAATGATATAGCCAGGCGTTACACTGTAACTGTAAGACACTAGTTCGATGCGCGATACTACATTTATCGATAAATTCCTTGATTTGCTAGGAACCGTTAGATGATGTTCTGACAAGGGGAACGACCATTTAGAATTTCTTCGCCTTCACAAATTCTAGTGGACATACATCATGACGGCATATACTTTTCAATCGTCTGCTGTGCATCTAATTTGCGAATACTTACCGAAAACAAGATTTCGTAGATGTGATTCATTACGTAATTGTCTTAGTAGATCGCCTTTAGTCCTTCGAAAAAAAATTTAATCTCAAGGCCATAGAACGGGATTAGCATACAGGCTTAACCTCATCATAAAGCTCAGCATCATTGCGCCCCTTTGGTATATTCGCTCGGCCCGTGGCTAGGCTATCTGCAGAGCCACCCTATGAACGGGTTTCGGTGTCTACTATGTAATCCGTATTTGTGCAGAGCTCATTCGATCTACCAAAACTGGATCGATAACAAGGAAGGGGTCCTCCATGATTCTATGATCTTTCATTCCTCCTGTTCCAAGAGGCGCTTCGAGTATATTTACGAAGTCCTCGCTCCTTTATCGTTGCACTTTTCTGTCGGCTGACACCATCCCGCTGAAGTGAGTTGAGTGTTCGAAATGCTCATATATGTCTTTTCCGAAGTTGCCTTTAAAAAGCGAGCTCGTCGCCTCTTAGCCACGGCGCTTGCTGGCCGGCTGGCCGGCCGTCTAATGTAAAATCGGATCTCCCGCTAACAGCAAGGGCGTCTGCAGATTAACGGCCTACTGTCTTTTTCGTTATCGGGGTTTCGTTACCAATCGCTGAAACTCTTATGTCTAAATCCAAACACTTCCGTCTGACAATACATGTGTCGATATTGCCGTTCAGCGTCGACTTTTGTCGTTTTACTTATCACCGATTTGAACTGTAGAAAACATACGGCGTCAAGCTACGGTCTATCCACACAGACGATGCAAAGCGGGCAACACAGCCAATGAAAGCGAGAGCCATGTGATAGCCAGTAAACACGAATAGCTGGTTGCTACTGCTCGGCTGGTAGTCAACGAAGTAACAAAGAGACAGGAAATAGGCAATGCAAAGCAAACGACCCAAATAGCCATGGCGCGCGAACCAGCGTCAAGGCAGAGGAGAATTATCATGACGTCATTAAGAGTCGAATATCTCACAGATGGACGCACAGAGAGACAGATTTGACTTACGTTGCCACTGCGCTTGGTGTAGTTAAGGGGTTCGACGCTGATGGTGATTCAGACGGCGACACCCGTAGCAATAGAAAACGTGTGTAATGATAAGCAAGTCAACAACTTACGGATAGTACTGACACACAGATAGGCAGACAAGCCACCCAGATGCGTGTGTGCGTATATCCAAAGAGATCGAGAAAGGCGACGAAAGGCTAGCGCGCGGTCCAGGGCACCATTTCGTCCCATTTTTTTGTGTCAATCATTTGTACCGAATTCAAAAAGTGATAGGGAAATGGAGCCAATTAATGTATAAATATGAAATTAAGTAAACAGAGGCTACAGCCTGAAATTCTGTAATTTAACGACACCACTCACGCATCCTACGAATGCTTCAGACGCCTTAGTGAGTAAAGTTCGAAAATTAGCGGTGTGTAGAGCGCCACCCGTTTGCTGCGAAACACATTATATTTTACCTGTGTAAAGGCAAGAGTTTAATTATAACTACAATAGAGGTAACGCTGAATAGCAGCCAGCAATTTCGTAATGCAATAGCTTCTACAATATAGTTCAAACACGGTTTTTATTTATTCATGTAACACAAGTTGGATACAATTTTCATAGTAATACTCAACGCACATAATAGATCAGTGCGGACGATCCTAGTGGTGGGTGGTGTGGAATTGTTTCCAAAAGTAGAACATGGTAAAGAGCTGCTGGATTCAGATAGCGATCAACCAAAATAATATTATGCCCTACGAAGAAAATCAAACCTTGACTATTCTGGGCTAAAGTATTTGCCCAATTGGTTTTCCCTTCTGCACAACTCTTCCCATGATAAAAGTCTAGCGATCCATAAATATGCCCAATCCTTGCGTTTAAAGGGTCATTTGAATCGCGGAACCCAACGGTCTTAGGCTTTTACTAATGTAAAGCTTTCGCTTGTGTTGCATTGATTGATTTCATACATATAACATATTGGTGTTAGACGCAGCTGAACGTAAGCTACACCGTAAACCAATAGTTATTCTGTTACAGTTACCTTGCCCACTTGGCCTATCTAAGATGGACGAATTTGATTAGCATTACACACAGCCTAGCTTGCTAGCGGACATTACAGCCATGTTGAGGCTCATCTTAATTCTATTATAAACCAATACGACTCGTTGCGTTTTTGGTTTTCGACATGCCGAAACATTTATTTCAGTTATAGAAATAGCTATATATGTCTACTCAGTTTGTCGGAGTTTAACGAAGATCGATTCCTCTACAATATATAGCATCGTCATAAGTTTTCACACTTCAAGCGGAAGTTTCGTCCCGAAAACTGAGAATTAGCTGAACATAACTTATGCTTCAATTAGTTAAACAAGAGCCTTCGATTGGTACTAAGAAATACCTGTCCAACTAATAAAAAAGCTTCATCTAAGACGCTTATTGCGTTCGGTTTTTAAATTTCCACGTAATAGATTCTTATTATATGGTCATATGGGTAAATAAATGTCACATTCGGTTTCTTGCTATCTTCACACTAAAATATTCATTTTAAATATAAGGACATTTTTACGCAGCTCATCCAGATCTATCAACTGGTAGCAAAAAATCTTCCTCACATCGACTTCCATGCAAGTACTGGATTGCTATTTCGTAGGGACAATTTTTACACAAAAAAAAAAATCTTACCAAAGTATAGCTCACGTCAGCTCCTAAAACGTTCGCATATACACACATAGGAAAGTGCGGACGATGAAACCCGAATAAGGCAATTTTAGAAACAGGTTCTATAGTTGCATGGGCACCATCAACAAGAGAAAAATTTGACCTGCGCTAGTCAAACATATACAATTCGATTGCAAGCCCATATCTTTACAATAATCCCGTTGTAATTCATTTCAAATTCTGTTTGGATTTTCACGTTCTACATCCAATATATAAACTTCAGGCATTACTTTTGATAACTGGCCTCCTACGCGAAACAAAGTATGCGTGCCGTGGCTTTGAACATAAACCACCACATATTTCTAACCGTAGTGAACGAACATGTTACCTAGCTGCGCTATCAATTCAATAATAAATTCTCTTTTAAAATTGTTAGTATAAAGCCACGTAATTTGGATATATTAAATTAACCTTCAATTGCGCAGGCGGCGCCAATACGAGAGTTTACTTAACCGTGGCTTATGTCCCTCTACGTCTTCAATCGAACCATTGTTTTAATCTCAATACCCTATCGAATTTACCCTGTTTTCTGAATGAATAAATCCTATGACTCGAACAAAGGAAGTATTCATCCAGTCGGAGAATAGGAATTATACATACTTAGATAATTTATTTGACCAATTATGGTGCACATCAAATAAATTAGAATCATGCCCTCTTATTAAACTGCTCCCAAGGCAAAATATTCGCACGCTTGAAAAAAATGAACTGGAATTCTTCATATGTCATTAATTGTTGACCATTTCAATGAAAATCAGCATATTATGTCTAAATCGCAAGAACGTGAAAAATTGTTAATTGTTTTGTCCGCTAAATCAAATGTGCCACCCTCTTTCTAGTGCGTGAAAGAGAAACAACTTTTTAATATAAACCTTTCACAAAATTTCAACGGTTATCGAGAAAAAAATGGTCGGTTTGCCTAATGTCAGATTACGCTTTCTGGGGAAGAAATTTTATCATTAATTATGCGTTCAATCGGTTCTATCTTATGAACTGCTCTTCACAGAGGGAAATTTTTGCTATCCAAAGGTAACCACCATTATACGAGGCTGATTTGGGTCGGCAGAACAGACAGCCATAGGATTTTAGTAGTATAATAGACAGCAGAAGTGAATGAAATCATCTAATCCTTGCTGTCTACTATATAGAACGGGTAGTTTTTTTTTTTATAGACATTCTGGAAATAGTTGGAATTTAAGAAAAAAAGCTACGTAGAAAAAAATAACTAATTAGAGAAATTTTGATGATCATCAGGAAAAGCTTGTTTGTTATGAATATGACCACTTAGTCTTCAAAAAAATGTTACTATATATTTGAACAAAAATGACGGTGTTTGTTTTAACTACCGTCAAATGATGTGAAATATTCACGTTCAGCAATTTTTTTTGGAACAATGCGACATAATGCGGAGGTTCGAGTTGACTAGTCCAACAACTTCACCGAAAATACCTAGTTGCAAAGTATATCAAATTCGTATAATGTTGAAGAGGTCAAATGGGGTTGCTCGAACTTAGCTAAAATAAAGAATCGAAAGATTTTCACTTTTAAAGTATATCTTTTTTATTTACAAATAATATTACAAAAAAATGTTATCATTGAACCTGCTTTCTTCTTGCTCCATGTTATTTTTATGTTTTACTTCGAGAGTTGGTGGCCGTCATTTTCGACTCGCTCCTTCGACCAATTACAACTTTTCATTCTCATCGAACCCATTCCATTTGCCATTTCACTTTCGCGTTTGTCGCATTTTTGTTGTATCTTCTCGTTATCGATACTATTTTCCGTCTGCATTTTTACCGCCCACCCCTTTGCTGTTGCGTTGTGTTATGTATCTAGGCTACGCTGTCGTTTTATCTTTACGGCTTTTATCCTTAGTACTGTCGCTGATGCTATTCCATCTATACTCATTGTTGCTGTTGATGTTAAATCCGCATAAATTTGGCACAGAGATTAGAGGTCGAACAATTTTGACATCTTCATTCCTACTCATCGCCCGTAGCATTATACTTCATTAAGGACCATGATGCGCTAATTTTCAACCTATACCATTATTTCCATAAGCACTTAAACTGTCGTAAATTCAAAACAAAGCTAAGCAAAACACTGACTGACAGCTGTTCAGATTTTGACAAAAGAATTTTTCCAGATAAAATTTGTTAAGATGATACCTTTCGAAGTGCTTAATACAGACCCACTCCTGCGATTACTACAAAATTATAATAGTAATTATAATTCACTTGGCTATTGTGATATCTCTAATATTCTGATTTATAGAATCACTAAATTGTTCCATCTATGTTCTTAAACTCGTCATCTACTAGAGTGGCCGTCAAAATTATCTATGTTATGTTTTGTTATTATTACTACGATTATTCGAACTAGATTTATCTGTAAAATGATATCATCGCGATTAGTTTTTCAACATGACCATTAGTTATTATTATTATTACTATTATATTTTTGTTTGTTGTGAACTCGGCTCGTAAATATCGTTCGACATTAGCAGCATAGTTTCTCTGCTGTTTCTTATTATATGTAGTTCTTATAATTATAATTAATATTGTAATAATTATCATCTTATTTATCTTCATCATGATCATGATTTATTTCATTTTTATATGTTCGTCCTTCAATAATTATATTTCATCATCATTTCTTCCTCTTATTTCCTTTGTTATTGTTGTCGGTCACTCATCGTCGCTTATGCTCATTCACTGTTATGTTGTTGTTGATTTTTTTAACGGTGTGCCAAAATTTGTTACCTCAAATAGACCACACCTTAGATACTACCTAGACATTGAGCGAGATCGTTCTTCTACCTTCTCACCCTTCAGCACCTAAATCACCCGAACCTACGTATGCGATTCGGTTCGGGGTAGGGCTTGTCTGGAACTGTTCGCTCGCCCGTTTTTCTCGTGCTTCTCTATTTTTCTCTCTCCCCGTGTCAGCATAATCGTGTCGTCACAATCATACGGCAGCAGGTCGCGCTCAGCCATATGACGAGGCAACGATTGAAATAATCATTAGTACTATCTTGCTTTATCTTTATTTCAAATAAATGGTTAGCCCTGCGCCTTAGGCTGGACAGATATTACATTTCAGATCTTATATTGTTGTTCAGCTTTGACGTTTATTTTTTTCTTTCATTACTACATTCTTCAATTTTGTTTGGATATTGGTGAGTCAGGCGTGTCATTGTTTCATACTTGATCACCGCGTCTTAATATAATAATCCACTGATCAAATTTCGTTCCTGATTTGGATTTTTGACAACCGCTTTCAACTTTTCAACGAAACACGCAGTAGAAAACTAACAAAATACATCATTATTATAAAATAAACAAACATTATTATTAATAGTTTTTTTTATATATATATATATAATAATATTGAGTCCCCCGATATTCTCGTACTTCTTTCAATTCGACATACCCCTATTTCTGTTTTCCAGCCTATAATCATCATCACCATCATCAACTGCAAAATCTTCCTTCGTTCTCTTTCAATTCTCATTTGCTTCTTTCATACCACCTCACACAACCACCCCAAATCTCCGAGTACTACAACTGCTTTCTCGTGCTTCCTGGTTGTCGCTGTTGTTATTATCAGTGCGCGCTCGCAAGCACGCATGAACGTATCCACGTTGTGACACACACAGACACGCACATGTTCACGAACGCCACTTCTTGTTCCGCTCCATCCTTGACCTTTTTTCCCGTACTCCTTTCTGGTATAGTTTGCTGCTCTTGTTCGGTATCCCTTGAAGGGAGTTGTCGCCGCGTCTTCCAAACCGCCTGCTGACACTTGATTTTTCGTTTTCGTACAACAGAGCTTTTCATTTTTCATCCGTTGCCTTTTATGTAGTCCACATAACCGACATGGCGCAGCGTCAGCCATACGAGCCGTGTCGCTTGCTAGGCAAAGCATTTAGTCGCCGACCCCTTGGCTTAGTACAGTATTTTTGCATGTTCCTCAGTAACTCCCGTAAGATACGATGACTAATCTTTGTTGGCGTAATCGTATCCACGAATCAGACGAACCGCAACATCAGTGGTCGTAGTGCGCAGACGTTGACAACATAATAGCCGTCATTGTCATTCGAGTAGTTACCAACATCGTCGTCGTTGCCGTCGTCGTCGTCGCCACCGCCGCAGTGGTGGTGGTAAAGATACCATCAACCGTCGAATCGGAGGCAATCGCTGGCGACCAGCAACGATCCGGGGGGAACCGAACCAACGAGGAGACGATGAGCTCCTTTTGCTACTATTGCCGACTGCTATCCTTCCCCGGTACTCCGCGGCTGCTGCTCACGCCACTGTATGGCGGGTGGTAGCCGCGATCGTGGTGCTGTTACTCTTGCTATTGCAGTTGTTCCTGAGCCGATGGGCCGGCTGGTAGTTGGCTAACTGATGCTGTTGCTCGCCACTCGCTCAGCCCAGCGTTGCCGTTCGGCGGGGTTCGTTTGCTCGTTCGCTCGCTCGTTCGTTCGACTGTTTGGTAGCTCACTACGCTGCTTGAAGCCGCTTTGTCAGCGGCTGTCGGCAACAAGCCAACCAGCGAACTCTCGCTCCATTGCTCGAAGCCACGCCACGCTCGGAGTCGCCCGTTTGAGCCATTGCTAAGCGAGCCACCGGCTGCCAGCACAGGCAGCTTGCCCGTCGTCTATAGCAGTAGCAGCCCGCTGCTGCTGTAGCGCTTGCATGAATGTGTTCGCTTCCATGTCGCCTATACCCGGCTTCAGCTGCCGCCACTGATATCGCTGCGGTTGTGTGCTGCTAGCAACGACGATGACGATGGTGTTGACGATGATGGCCGTGGTTGTACTAGTAGCCAGCGGGGACAGTCGTGGAGCTTGTAGTGCGTGCGTTAGCTGGTCCATCTGTATTTGTAGTACTAGCGGTAGCGATGGCTTGGCCCGGGCTTGCTCGAATACACGCACGCACGCACGCACGCACACACAGACACATTAATATTTAAAGTCCGCACACCGGCTAGCTAGTTCACTCTACAACGAAAGATGTCTGTAGTATACAGGAGCCGCTTGAGAAACGAGTGGCAACGAATACCCTGCTTGAAGAGTACATAGTCGACGCGCCGCTGAAGATCCAATCAAACAGTAAAAAGGAACCGGCAATTTTTCAATTGGTTTCGCAGAACACAAATGCTTCTAAATGGTTCAAACATTGTAAAGAATACGCGCAATCAGCAAATACACCACGCACAGCGTTCCGTGAGTGCTGTCGCCCTATTGGTGTGTACTCCTTATAACATGTGCGCTATTTAGGGGTCCTGTGTCCCGCAAAATTATTCTGGTTCTGTGATATTTCTTTGTCCTCCTCTATTGCTTAACCGGTCGTCAGGTCAGTTGCAACGACGATTGACACGGAGAGAGAAAAACCATCGAGAGGGGATACAAAAGACAGGGACAGAGCTCTCTGGTTCTGTTGCTCTTATTTGGAAGTCTTTGATTTCACATTCTCATTATTTTACCATTTATAATAT
>NW_019213106.1:226401-242188 GCF_002532875.2 Varroa jacobsoni
ATATGACTCAGAGCAGTTAGGAGCCTATACGGCAATTGCAGATGGAATAGGGATATGGTGTAGCTGATGGTGGCGTCTCTAGAAGGGAGTGGCTGGGCGCAAAACTGAGTGGGGAAAATGGGGAGCGGGGCAAAATATAGCCGATTACCATTGATAGTTAACAAGTATTTTATTATGAATTAGAACAAAATGCGTTTCATTATCTGTTGTCATGTAAATAGTTTAATCAGGATTGCTCTCTCGCTTTTTCTTTCCTTTTATAGATGTACTTACTGTACATCCGAAACGATTATTGAAACTGATCCTATAAGAACGGCCATTCGAGAGGTGGGGCTCTGTGGGGATGCAAGGCGTGGGAGATATTAAAGGAATCTAAGAGAAAGTGGAGGCTCACTAGTCGTAGAGAGACAGCCGTCTCTCGTGGACGTTAGATACTGAACAAATCTGCTTGTAGTAGTGGTTGGTTCACGTCTTCCCAGCTCTCAACTACGACACAATGTCGTTCTCGTGTTCTTAGTAGGGGATAACAGCTCGGATGGAGGCAAGAACGCAGTAGTTTGAAGAAGCTTGTTACACCCCTGTTGTGTGTCGCCATTATATACTATAATTATAATTATTATAATTATGATTGTGTATAGGTAAGTCTTTTTTACTTTAGTATTGTTGTAGGTCGATGTTGTCATTTTTTATAGTGTATGGGGAATTCGGTAATCTCTCTCTCTCGCTCCGTTTCGTGTTGGAAGTTACAGTGGTATCTTGTTAGTAGTTGCTCTGACGGAGATAATCGGCGAGCTTCTCGACAACGGTGTTGAGTTGGCCAGCCGGAAAACCATCGACGGTCGAAACGACGAGCAGACAGGTATTAGTTGCCACGATGCACATGGCCGAGGTCCCCTTACGACCGCGCACAAGCTTCTCCTCGGCATTCAGGCAGACGTATTTCTCACCACCAAGATGTATGCCCGTCTCCTGAAACTTTTGCGGCTTCGTACGCATGTTCTCGGCAATGGTCTTCATCTCGGCTGACGTGATCGCATTATTCGGCGCCAATTCAAATTTGGCCCAAATCGAGCCGTCATTGAGACCAGCGATCGCTGCCGACTTGGCCTGCACGAAGGCGCAGATCTGGTTGTCAACGTACTGTTGCCAAGACATCGTAAGCTGATTTCGTTAGTTGTACGTGTTAGGGAACTGCAAAACAATCAACGCTGGGATGCCGGTTAAGCGGGTGGTGACACAGAAGTCCGTCCGTCCGTCCGTCCACGGGGTTTCAAAGCACAACAGCGAACGTTTGCTATTCAACGGCGAACAACCGCTCGGCGTATAACAGCACTGCAGTCACAACGCTAGCGATTAGCTTTCACACACCGATGAATACTGTTACCTGTCGGTATTTCACGCTCGGGCTGGGATCTTCAGTTCGCCGTAGTTAAATAACTCGCCGCACACCACATACACGAGGGAATCCGCTGCTGTGAGGAGGCCGAATCGCTGTCTCCTCGTCGAGCTACAAACACACTAATACGATCCGACGATAACTCAGCAGAGACTGAACGATGAGGAGAACGACTAGAGGTGCACACTCTCACACAAAGCGACACGATGTGGGGGCCGCTAAGAGATTCGGCGACACGAGGACCCCGTAGCCGACTCACTGTAGGCGGATGCTCGCTGCTCGCTGATGTCTACCAATATGGCTGCTACTCCGTTGGAAAGTACCAACACCAGCGGTTCAACGATGGCCGCTGTCGCCGCTGCTGCTGCTGCTCTCAAAATGGCTGCCGGTGCCTGCCCTCTCCCTTCTGTCATCGCTCGATTAAACAAGGACGCGGGAAAATTCAAACAGCACACATACGTAGACAAACGGAAAGATGTACTACGGCGGAAGGCACAGGGAACCGCGATATGCTAGCCTGCTTACTAAGTACTAGACGAGTGATGCTGCAGCTGTCGTACTACGGAAATAACTTACGAAAATAGACCCAGCTGGTGCTGCTGCTTAGCGGTCAACGATGCAGCTCGCTATTACATCAACTAAGTGCAGCTGCTTGATCACAGAGAATAAGTGCCACAGGCGTTTGCCGTTTCTCGCTGTCTTGGTCGCCGCTTTAAAAATCAACATCGATAATATATCTGTTGGCAACGACAATATCTGACTTATTTAGCCTTCTTTTGACAAAGGTCCCTTGTTGTTTAAGGCAAACGCCTTGGGGTCACAGACTAAGTAATGAGTCTGGAAATCAGACTAAATAGACTTAAAACAACACGAAGTAATTATTGATAGTCTCATATAAATAGAACGAAATCAGGCCAGGATTGGCAAATTAAGCGGAATTACTCCTGCAGCTAGAGGTTTTAATTGGATTTTATCGGGACCGCCGACTGGCACGAACACTGCCTATATTCGTTTTGAATCGTGTGCTGTCTACGTTGCAATGCGAATTAAATTATTTACTTTTCGTAAGTATATTGTTAGCGAGGCGGGAAGATATCCAGCGGGTACAATATAGATCACTGGTTGGTAAACGATGTCACAGACGCAGTAGGCTGGCTATTCATTTAGAATCACAGTTTCTTTCTTTTATTGACACTAAATCCACCGATACCTTTTATATCCTCATCCCAACCGGCCCCGATCAGAACGTAGAAGTTATCATTCTTATAATTAAACGTAGGTTTCGAGTGCGTAAAGTTTACTGCTTACATGATAACGTTTAAATTTCTACAAAAACTAGCAAACAGTCGAATTAGCCATTACTGATAAATCTAGCGTTGAAGTAAAGGTTAACCAGGTCTATAATTTTTTTTCTTTAAAAAGACGTTTGGGATTCACATATATACTAAAGAAGAGAATATTATCTTTGTCCGTTTTGCAGCGGCCTATTTTTCCTCTTCGTTAGAAAAAAAAAATAACGTCAGCTAAGCCTTGGAATACCGTCATCGAGAACAATGTATTTCGAAATGTTCCGTTTGCCATTAGTGTGACGTTCTGAATAGGATAGCAAGGGTCGACCACGTCAACTCTTTACCGGTTCAGACAAACTGGTCATGTACACCGTCCACGCGATGGTGACTCATTTCCTCCCGTTGTTAGTTCTGTCTGTGGCTTTGCTCTGTGTGTTTACGGTGTGCCTGCGTGTGTGTCTGTATCTCTCGGTATAGATTCGCATATAGTGAGCATTACACGCAGTAGGATAGTGTTTGAATAGTCTAAGGTGCGCGAACGCGCACTATTTGCGCGACGTATATTTGTCCGAACGTTAGTTTATCAGCATCACTACCTAACTCCTATAACGCCATTGCTAAAGTCACTGTTTGACTGGCTCGCTGACCAGCCGACTGCTTTGCATAGCTATTGGTTAATGCAATATGTATTCGTGTCTGTATACGTTTGTCTGTAACGTACAGTCTGCAGTTGGCTGTCTAGCTGGTCATAATAGCTAGTGATTTTCAGCATAATTAACTCTTGGTTACTTCCGAAAATCAATGAATGTAGAGCAACAACTAGTGCTGCCGTTACTTTCGATGCTGAGAATGTGAATGCCGACGTCGCCACCATCGTTGCCGCCACAATTACAAATATCAACTAATGAAGCCTAGAAATTAAAGAATACAACACAGCCGATATTTATGCAACAGAAGTATACGCGACGAGTTGATACAACTGTAGCTTAGGCGGGGACCTAGTAATGATGAAGTAGAAAACCCCATTCGAATGAGATCATCGACTGCTCATCTCGCTGACGAAGCAAACGACGACGTATTGGTATTTATTTGTAAGGTGTATAATATGGTGCGCTCACACAGCATACGTTGCATTACTGCGTGGTCGAGGCACGCACATATCCACAATGCTTCATTTGATACTTTAGTGGTTTTCTATACTTTCACGCTTACGGCTTTCAACAATCTAATTAATGTACTATATGTACGAATAATCTACTAATAGAAAGAGCTTCATGGGAAACCTCGTTTATTTCACCTATGATGTCATCATGATAATTGTCATCGATGAGAACAAAACTATCGCTGCTCATTTCACGAGAACGGGCCCGCTTTATCCACCAGGCTTAACCGTATTTCCGATGCTGAGTCCACAAAGATAGCGATTCGTCGAGAGGTTGGCAGGTTGGAATCCACGCAGGTTGCCACGCCTAGCTAGCCTACTTTTGGGAAAGGCCTCCTTTGGGAAAGGGGACCTACGACGCAGGACACCGGCTGCTACCGCTGTGCTACACGCTCCCGTGTTCCGCAGCTGAAGCAGCCGTTCAGCTAGCCAAAGCGGGGGGAGGCAGGCAGGCCGATCAGGGAGGAGTTCCCTGTTTCCCCGTTAGTCGCAGTTGCTCAGCGTCGACTGATTCTATCGCTTCAGCCAGTGTTGCCCCATAACAACCCTCTTCCACAGCTGAGAACCTAGCTTCTTGAAGGAAACAGATGGTCATTAACAAACTTGCTTAGAAAAGAGCTACAGTTACATACAGCATATGTTGTAGAAATCGAAACAATATTAAGTCGCGTCCGGGACATCGAGACATTCTAGTCAGGAATGGGGGCGTAGCGTTCAAACTGAGAAGGCTCAGTGAGATTCTCTCGTCTCTACGAAGGATATGTTGAGAACTAGCGGCGGTGTGGCGTTACAGCGTCTCACTGCCAATGCTGTCGAACAAACCCTGGCCATCACTTCAGCATTCACTATGCAATTGATACATACGTGCGCTGCTGTTAGGATGGCAAATTATGCTTGTTCACTACCATCTCTTAGTAAATTATCTATATGCATGCGTAATTGTGGCACCGCTTATTTTTCCTCGAACGAAATATGGCTGTAGAGACGTGTGAATATGGGCGCATAGTGATTTTGTAGTGATTTTAGGAGGTAACCCTGAGGGAGGTGGATCGCGCATAGCATCCCTTAGCGAGAGAGAACACGACAAGCATAAAAGGCTTCAAACTTGGTGAAGCTTGTCTAGTTAGCATACAGCGAAACGCTGTCTAAACTATGGCTGCTTCAAGAGGTCAGCCATATTCGTTGTGACAGCTATCTGCACTATTGCGAAGTTTGCGTTGATACTGAAAATGGGTGGGGAAAAAATAGGAAAATGTGCAGGTGCCGGCGGGGGGTTGCAAGTGAGAGTGATGTAACGCAGAATTCGGTTACGCTGTTTGGGGTATGAAAACAAATACCACATCGCTGATCGATCACTGTAGCTCAGATCAGAAGAAGCTTACCTTGTCTTCTACAAAAGTGACGTTGTACGACTGTAGACGTTCGTTTCAGGTATCGCATAGAACATTATTCATGGACGGAGGTTTTTAAACGAAAAATATAGAGCAATTAAATTAGGATAAATGAAAAGTACAATTATAGAATAATATTCAGGTTAGCCGCGAAGCATTGTTTCAGAAAATTAGCTAAGACTATTGCAATACTAATCTAGGTAGATAATTTCTAGTTCTTAAAATCTATAGTTTGGTAACTTTGGTAAAGTGTCCGTTTTGTTCCAATTCTTCAGCATATTTTCGTGGTCATTGATCGATGAAATGCTCGTGAAGGTTAAGTTACATAAAATAAAATAGAGCTTATCAAAGAGAATATACTCGTAAAGCCGTCGCTAGCAAAACAATATGCGCTTAGTATATACTGCATTCATAATTTTTGTTGACTATCGTGCTTGATTATCTTTTATATTTGGATATATTTTACTGCTTCAGGTTTAATTGAAGTACATAGGCAGTACTCCTAAACCATTAAAAATATGTTCCTCATACGACTCAATGACACATAATCCGAATGCATTAAATAACGCACGCTTGTTTCTATCGGTTTCTGCTTATATTTCAGATTCAACATGGAGATGCATTTCAGCGCCCTCAAGGAGCCTCGAGGCTTCATACGCATTTTACAGGCGGTAAGCTTTGACACACGCTTTGATGCATACGACTTTATTCTGCTATCACAGGCTATTCTGTGTTTTATATCTAACATAAAGCACATCGAGTAGTTGATATTCCTGTATACTCTATATATATATATATATATATATATATACATGTCTATCCCTGTATTTATGATCTACACCTCCGCTCTACCTCAAAGTGAAGCGTTACTTCAAGTTTAGCCTTTCACACCAGTCCCGTAGGAATAATTTGCTTAACTTGTTGAAGACAAAATCTCAACAGCATGTTTAGATAAACCGTACGATACGGTTTTCTGAATACATTTGGCCATCGAACACGAATGGCGCATTGAACAATGTACTATTTTGCAATGAGGAGACATACGATGTTTAGCATTCGATTTTAGAGGGCACATTGAACTCTCCTTCTAATTTAGATCGGATCATTATGTAGACCGACATTTAACGTAAGTTTGTAAAATTTACCTTGGATTTTAGCTTCTTAAGTTATTAATCTCGTAATCCATTTTTATAAAGAAATTGCCGGCTGAGTTCAGTTTACAGTGTTTAGGAGATGAAATCGAATTCTTTTACTGTTGAGACAAATATAATCGGTGAAAGATATGTGGACAAATTTTCTCAAACGAAGCCCTTTCAATCGAGAAAGAAATAGGATTAAAGAAATAGACTTAACGTAAACATATGGTTAGGTTCAGTCTGTTATGCGCCCTGGAACAACCTAGCGAATTAGAAAATCCGCTCCATTTATCGTGCAAGGCATCTTTAGGGCTACTAGGACAACATGCCAGCCAGTATATGAGAGAATGATATCTATACCTTCATAATAACAGAACATCGTATTTGCAAACCATTAGCAAAATGGAGTTCGATACGGCGGCCTTCAAGACAAGGGTATATCGAAAGAATACCGCAACAAGTTTCTTACTCTAGGATAAAAATCACTTTTTATAGTTTCATATTTACAATCGTCACACACACATGGAGTGATCTAAGTTAATTGAGTTTCCTTTGAAGCTTATGAAGAATAGTCACATAATGATTCAATAATAATGTCAATTGATGAAAAAAGCTAGATAACCGTTCTTCGTATACAGTATTAAAGCCGAACTTTTTCCTTTTCCTTTATCCTTTTCTCATAACTAAACCATTGAAGAAAATCTATACAATATTAGGTTTTTTTTTTTAAATCACCATTTCTAACCATGTACAATTTCCTCTTGCCTTCAGGTATTTGCGATAATGGCTTTCTCTATAACGGCAGGCTATTCAACGACGGCCAAGATTTTGATTGAGTGCGCGGAGTTCAAAGCACATGTGGACGTCAAGTTTGGATATCCTTTCAGGTAGGCTACAAAGTGAATCAGATTGACCACACCCTCGGACCTTCCCAAGTGACTCAACAGCAGCTAACATCTACGGTTATAAACGGGGGGTTCATACGAAGAAGCAGTAGTTTCTTTGTTTGGGCTACCTAGTCATTGTTGAAAATGATTTTCCCACAGCTAGCACTATTTGCTGAAAAGCTGTTCTTGAACGAGTGAAGTAAGACGAAAAACACGATTTTCAATGAAAAGTGGATATCAGAGCGAAGTTGGTTCACATAGAATGTGGCAAATATGAGGCTAGAGGACACCGACTACAGGCGCTGGAACAGACCTTTGCTTTTTTGTTGCAATAAGCAGGTGACTTTGATAGCTCGTATCGAGGACGCCGTCAAACCGAGCATGCATTATTAATCATGAATCAGAAGATCTGTTCAATACACGTCTGATATAATATTCAATTTTTGACTTGGGCTCGAACCGTAGACTAGCTCGACGTATACGTCATCTATTTTAGGTTCGATCTATTAAAAAATCTAAACTAGCTGATCGTTTTCGTTCGATATTGGCCTGATCTTTTATGACCTCATTTAAGTAACACTGCAGGTAAAGAACAGGACAGCTTCTCGTTTCACATTACCTTCGGCTAAGTCGAATTTGATTCATTAAATTTAGGTGATCGTAGTGCGGCGCAATCTCGCTCTCCTGTCTCATTATTCCCCGAGTGTGTGATCTGCCTACGACGTTAAGCACCTCGAAATGCAAACCCATGCTTTTCAAGTATGCCAAAATTGGTATACTTTTTTCGTTCTTGCATAAATAGTTCATTACTACTCCTCAGCCCAGCGTGTATATGTGACACATTTTTGGTTCCCTTAAAAGCTTGACCCTGAATCATGTCCGAAAAAACCGATGGTTATGAGTCTTTTTTACATATTGCATTATTTTACACGATGCCACTTACTCCCACATCAATGAACAATGTCTAGGCTCTCCCGTTAGCGTTTCATTTGTAGGTAACGTAAAATAGGTTGCGTGTAACGTGGGAATGGATCGTGCGGCAGAGGGTGTCGACGTTACACAGGGAGGGTTATGTCAAGACAGAAGCGTTTGATACAAACTGCAATCGTATTCGGAAAGCACACAGTCGGGCTATAGAATACGTTCTACAGTTATCTAGCAGCTATAACACTATTGCTGATAATTTAGTGGATTAAATATTCGCTCATGAATATGTTTAGTATTGATATTATTTGTTATGAGAGACCGTAGGCTCTTACACGCGAGAAGCATATGACTCCTATAGCTGATCGGGAGGCTTAGGCGACCTTAGCGTTTCTCTGTTCAAACTGTGAAATCGCTTATTTAGTAAACTTTGGCCTCAAGTTCTTTTCGAATGGTTCTTCGCATAGAACTGAGTTTTCAGGGGTACTAGAGTTTCACCCTCGGGCCAGCTGCGCATGAGCGGAAGCCAGCCGGGTGAATACTTTTCATACAGCGTAATGTCGGTATAGGTAATTGATAATTTCGAGTTACATGCTCGATAAGCGTTGAAAATTCGTTAAGAGTCAAGTTGAAAGATCGATTTTTTTATTTTAGGCTCTACGAAACGGGCACATCATTGTCGTTGAAGAGAAAGCTTCTATGTTAGTTAAGTCTCATGATTTAGTCACTAGAACAAACAGGACTAGTATATCTAAACCATTCCAATAATTTTACAGAAATCATAATAATAATTCATCTCAATGCACCCTCGAATTTAGCAGTAGCAAAAATTGGTGATCTTCTAAGTAACCAAGTGTCTAACGTTGAACACGGTCATTAAGTTATGCCTGATTCAGTGATATCATTTTTATGACTATAAAAACATCTATTCTACCGTCACTGGAATTGTTCTAACAGTCATTTCGAAGTGAGCGATTAATACATTACCCATTTACTTTTCTAATTTTACCTGAAGCGTATGATTGTTGTTTATATCGAATGAAGCATTGTGTGTCTGCTTTCATCTGTGTCATTTCCATCTTTTTCAGAATGGCGTACTTCCCATTCGACGTGCCCAAAGATTGTTCATCAGCTTCGAGAGTAGATTCCCACACCGTGATCCTGCCGTATAATCTGTCTTCCAATCCAGAATTTTTCGTGGCGTGCGGCGTACTTTCGTTCATGTTTTGCTGCGCGGCTGTTGCAGTTTACGTCTTTCGAACGGCACTCTACCAGACCAATCAGACCATACCGATCCTTGTACGTAGAGCTGAACACAGAGACACAAAGTTTGCGAAGTTCGTATGTACACCTAGATACATCCTTACGGATGGGACGGTGTACACGAGAAGCTGATTGAGAACTCCTCATTGAACGTAGTCTGTTTTCGTGGCATTTACTCTAATTTCTTCAAGCATTTTTTTAGTACATTGTTAGTGTTGCCGTCATGCATAGCTGGTTCAATCAACACTATGCCATACATACAGTCATTAGTTTCAGTGAGTATTAATGTGTAGAGGTATTGCACTGATATATAATTTAAGACTATAAACATAATGATTCTGTTATATCGACATATATTATAATAGTAGCAGTGGTAGTGATAAGGGCAAAATGCGACAGACGTAATGCGGACAACAAAGTGACGATTTTTTATTAGGATATGGGTGTTACGGCCGTATTCACGGTTTTCTGGTTTGCCGGATCCTGCGCCTGGGCTCAAGGCGTCTCGGACGTTAAGTATTACATGAGTCCGGATAAACTCATAGAACGAATCCCTGTGTGTGCCAACCTCACTGCGATTAATTGCTCCGCGGAAGAATATGGGAACTATTCTTCGCTCAATATCTCAGTGGTACGTAGGATTTCGTAGACACCTTATTTCTGCATCAGATCGCTATCTAAAACGCTATTTTCGACTTTAAGTCTTAGTTCCCTAAAAACTGTGTTCTCTAGAGGGATGCTACTGCTCAAACGGTCCCAAAAGAATTGGGTTTCTTCAGTTTGCCCAGAATGAACATAATTCACCAAGCAGAAATAGATAAGTTCGAGCGTATAACCTAACTGCACAGGATATCTCCAAGAAACCCTTATCTCATTTATATTGTCTTATAAACTTTAAAATGTTCCATTTGTTTCGTTTGCATATCATCGTAATCTTTGATTTAGCTTCTTGGCTTCACGAACGTGATGCTGTGGGCGTTTGGGACGTGGTTCGTATACAAGGACACAGCGTTCCATCAACAGCACCAACTTCCGCCCGGCGTTCCCGGTTCACAGTATCCCCCGGTGGGAAGCAACTATCCTCCCCAGTCGCCTACTCAACCCCAGGGACAATTCCAACAGCCACAATACTAAGTTCATTAAACTGATTAACTAGTAACCGCAATTCGCTGCGCCCATATTCGAGCAATCTTTCGACAAGAACAATAGCAATATTAACAACAACACATATACCATAGACATGCTCGCCGATTACGCGCGTGTCAAGCAAAAAAAAAAAAAAAAAGGCTTCGGACAAAAAAAAAATTCATCAACCTAGCGACACAAATTTAGAACAATACAATAGTACGCAATAATAGCACCATCAAATCTTAATAGTAAATTCAATAATTTAACTTTGGCTGCAAAAAGTAAACCTATGAAGCCTCAATACCATCCATATCAAAGTTTTCCCACTCAATCACTTCAGCGACTTCACGTTATATTTGCGTCATAGCGACTTTGTTTTGGTGAACAACGAGTTCTCTCGGGATATTAGATAGAATAAAAAAGACTATAGACGGAAAATCTACGAGGTAGAAACTAATGAGAAGAAAACAATCTAGGGAAATAACTCAGTCGCTCACTTGCCACACATGTGCACTTGTTTCCGTTGTTAATATATGGTACACAAACATATACATGTGCATTGTATTCACATAAAATAAGATAGAATTTTATTCTAATGTCTTAAGTGATCATTACTCCGCTCATAAACCTGCCGTTTACTACTCAGAAGTACTTCGATTCTGATTGCAGATTGAAGAAAATAATAAGACATAGTGGAAAAGACAGATCAATTAACGAAACGCTTTGTCATCGTTTCCATTCAATTCCGCCTTCTATTCCCTCCTTCCTTCCGATCCCCATATGTGTCCAACAAACTAAACATTTGCCCAACGTTAATTCTGTTACTCAAGCAATCTCAGTAAAAAAAAAAAAAAAGAGATTATGAGAGATCTGTGAGCAAACGATTCTCGATGATGGTGATAACTATCTAGTGATTCATATGCATTATTGCTGGACGGCTCGCGCCCCTGCCACAAACGCACGCCTACCTCGTTGATAAGGGCACACTGATGGTGCTTCTGGCGACGGCTATGTTGACCATCCACAACTCGTCATTTATCAATTAATAACAATCATGGCAACAAGAAAGAAACGAATCAGAGCTTGATTTTCATGTGCTCTTAATTGGGTAGTATTGGCGTCAGAAAGACAAACGTACGGAATCATCTATCTGCACTGGAAGCCCCACGCGTCTGATCGACCCTGTGGAATCTACAAGCATTTACCAGTATCTACACAAAGGCTATTACTGTACTGATACAGCCTAGCTACCGCGTGTGCATATCTGTATGCAGCACAGCTGGAAGGCGTATTCATACGCGGGAGACCCAAACGCGTAAATGAAGGATATGCATGAATGACATAATAGGCAAAAATGAAGGAACAAGAATGAAGTGACTATAAAAAAAAAAAAAAAAACCTATTCACTCGCTTGCACATCTGCAAGCCTTCAGTACAAAAAAGCAGGTACAATTTTCTTACTACGCTACGGTGGGCAATAATTGCGTCGTCGACAAAGCGTTTCTAAATAGCACATTTATTGTCCAGGAGACGGTGGCAATTCTAAGCTATAATGAAAAGAGGAAGAACTTTATTTCGCTGTGAAAACGTTGAGTGTCAAAATAAAGGCGGCATCGATTTCCGAAAACCAGATGTCTTTTGCTAATCTGAAGGAAGAATGGGTGCTTGGATGAAGCGTGGCTGAAAGGTGGCCATGGAGCGCGAAGCCCCCCACACAGAGTTTCTCAGATTTTCAGAGAAAATCATCACCCCACTACCACCATATCCATCATCATTATTGTCCAGTGTTGCAAATTGAAATTGGAAAAATGATAATGAAATGTTAAACAGAAAATAATAGTGTCATCCTAAATAGTAATCTTATTATCACATACAGACAATTTGCGAACGAGTACAACGAGCGAGATCTTAGCAGCTTGAAGGGTACAACGCAACTGGAACTTTTGTCTCGGGTGAAACTACGCAAAATAGATATTCCAGAGAAAGGCTTTAAAAAGGCCAATTCACAGAAGTAAAATAGGCACAAAAAGAAGTAGGTCCTTAGCACTCGATGAGAAAGGTATGAACACAAATGATGCCCCATAACGAAACGTTATAACTAACTTGCAACACATAGCAAAAGCAAAAGGGTGATCGCACATGAGACAAGAGCCACGATGCTGAGATATCCCTGTTGTGTGAATTGCCCTTCGCTTATTTGCGCCTCGCGCTGACCACTGGGTCAGATGTATTGGGCATCGTTGAAAGGACATTCCCATCATCGTTAGGATTCGTTATATAAAAAATCTAAAAAAACCATGTGCAAGCTAAACATGTTCTGTCGGATCTGACTAAAGTGTCTATTATTGTGAATATCCCTAAAATCATTATTATTATATCTATTTTTATTATTATTACTGCAGAAGTTATGGAGTTAGCATTATTGTAATTATTATTCATACAGTCAGGTAAAACCGGACAGCGGACAACTCCTGTATCTTATGTCTAACTGTTTGCCCGTTACCTAGCAGTAGGACAGACAATGGCTACGTCAAGCAGCCAGCCGGCCAGAGACACCGTATAATAATTTGGTTAGTTTACGTGAGACTTACGTATAATACGTCGAATGACGGAAACAACACGAGCGATGATGGTGATGATGAGAAGAATGGGCTGAATATGGTGAAGCAGGATTTAACGTTGGAATCCTTTGCTAGAGCTTCAAGTAGCCACCACTTGTTGACATGTCACTCACTATCCAATATGGCAGGCAAACAGTTGTAGATTGTTGGGGCATTCGCAGACGGATAGTCCCCTACAGCGGCTGTCGTAGAAGAAAACCAACCGTGCGGAATCTCAAAGATCGAGTTAACAATCTGCAGAGCAACAGAGATTTGTCATTTTGGAAACGTTAATCGGTTAAGGGCGAAAGAGGAAAGCCTTGAACCTACAACTTGTGTAACGACAGGAGTTTATGACATCGCACATTGTCAACTGCCTGTTAAAATGCAAGCGTTCTGGTTGTAGTCCACGTCAGTCGACGGCAAGGATACCCTAATGACACCGGACACAGTCAGACGACTATGCAAGCAAGGCTTTGACAAGGCGTATCCAGAAGCTAGAAGGACAAGTCCGTAATTATTTACACGAGCAGGGTGTCGTAAGAAAATCTTTTCAGAATGATAAACTTATTGCGAGGCAAATCATAATAAGTTTGCCATTCGCAATACCGATAATCATAACACTGAGAAATGTTGGCCACAGAAGAAAAATTCTTCTCGAACACGTTGATATGATTAGCTGCGCCTTCTTCCCAATACGAAGAGGGTTACACCTATATAGAAATGTAGTAAATACTTCTTTTTTTTTTTTTTATAAGTGACCATCGAGAATGTGGCTATTTTACTAAATACTTTTCGTGGGGCGTACGACCCATCTTTCGACAGCACGCACCCAAGTGGCGCAGAAGCATAACTTCCACAAACGCGTAATGATCGGATGTTCGGGATCTGACGGAAAAACGTTCGTAACGAAACCTCACGCCAATAGAGTTCCTCTTTGATGTCTGTTTACCTCGTGAATGGATGCGAAGGATACTCGAACAACAGCGGCCGCTAACAAAATTCCAAGGACTGACGAGATATCTAGTATTGCCATATAATATTTTAGTTGATTGCCATCCCTCGAGTATTCAGATTGACCTTCTCGTGATTTATCCCAAAAACTTCTGCTAATTAAAATTCGTTAAGATGCTATCGACATGAACATTCGTCAGATATCCCTGACTGAGTCGTCGTCAGAAGGATAACTAAAACTTTAAAGAGTTCGGAATCATTTGTTGCGTGTCGCTTCGCGTGGTAGGCCTAACTGGAAAAAAGTCATGGTAGCCTTGTGAGTTGGTGTTGTGACCCGGATAGGGAGTAATACACACTTGACTTTAACAGCCTCTAAATGTCTGCCGATGAATGGCCATAGGCACAGATTACATTGCTGAGGGAATTTAGTCAATTAAAATTTCTCATTGGATTAGTACAATAGTCAAGTAATTAACCTGCTGGTGTCATCGAAAAGGTGATGCAGGAAGACACCATCAACAAACCTGACGAACTAGGTTTAAGTCAGTAGAGACGTTCATTATGAATACGTGCTATCTGATAGACCTTATCTTGCATTGTATGTATATATATATAGATAAAGAAATTATCACCTGACTCCATCTAGTATTTATACAATGCTCTATTAGCTATCGACGTGATAAAAAAGAAATTTTCCAGTAAGTTGTAGCCAAAGATTAGCAAGTTAGTGAAATAGCTGAAAATTTTCATTCTGCTGTACTTAATATAGTATATAAACACCTGTTGTATTGAGAAATCCTAACACATGCGTGCCCGGATACGTATAATTTTTTTCGTTTAGATCATTGACAATAACAAATATGACTTATTGTTTCTGTCGGTACGGAGTGATCCAAGATGATCTTGGAGGTTGTTAGTTCTGAACGTGCGCAAAAAATACTATCAACTACGCCGTTGCTAGTAAGATTTCTTGCGTATACGCCCTTAAATATTATGAAAGAAATCAATATTTTTTTTGTCTTTAGGAAGCATTATTTGAAGATACTTAGGAGGACCATGGTAACTTATTAAGTACCGCGATCGTGTCGACGGCGATACAGCGGTATAGTAAAACAACGGTATCATTGCGCATTATGTAAGCGGCACATCTGCTCGTGAACAAGCAAATACATTGTCGTTCAAATATTCATTACGGTAAAATGGCATATAGACGCATATTCACAATTAACACATTTACACACAGAAGCACAAAAAGCATCAACACGAAAATAACAAAGCTACAAAGAGGAACGTTATGCACATCTTACACTACTCCTATATATATATATATATATATATATATATATATATACACATATATATATACTGACAATAATTATGAACTCTGTATGAAGTCAATATTTAAACACTTTAAAATTTATGTAGGAACTGATGCCGCACGGTATCTCAGGCATACTCCACCACAACCCGTACAGAGCCATCCAAGTCTCTGCACCACTTTCCATGTATCCAATAGCCAGGACCGTCACCAACCTTCGACCCAGCATTCTCACAAAGACGTTACAAATACGATATAATGGGAAACAAGGAGCTCAAAAAGTAGAAATGCAGCTACCCTTGTCCACAGGCCGACGATCCTTTCCCGTGAGCTAGTAAC
>NW_019213107.1:0-4278 GCF_002532875.2 Varroa jacobsoni
AGCCATATTTTCCCAACTGTGGCCGCGTCTGTTTCGCGGTTGTCGATAATGGAGTGATCCAATTAATTTCGTTTGAACTGGATTTTCATTCTATCACAGTACTTAGTGGCTCTGACAAGACTGTCAACTACATGGAAATTGCGTGTCGAACAAGTAAGGCCCGTCACTATGAAGGCATCTAGTGGAAAAAGGGTAGACCATTTTCAATAGGTCGCAGTACATTACGCTTAAGTGTTATGAAGGACGAACGAGGTGCACAGCATTGTCCGTCAGACCAACCAGTCAAGATCAACGGTTGAGAATTAGTATCTACTAGTAAATGATAACATCGGACAAGCTAAACATACGAAAAGTCGCGAAGGTCAATTTACTCATTGAACTTGGCTGTTTTATAATATCCTGTAGCTTTACATACGCGAGAAGGATACGAAGGAATTGGTGAATCAACGTCAGGCTGTGTTGATCGCGTCCAATGGTGCTGATCTCCACGTGTATACCTTTTCTGCTCTGCCTAAGGACCCAAATTTCAAATGCCTATAATTAGCGAGATGAAAGCCTAGCAACACTTGCTAGCTGCACTCTGTTATTCCCATTTTATATTCGCTTGTTCTTCAACAGAAGTACTACATCAACTTTTGCTACTCGTTTTGATTCTCAGCAAACATCTTACTGCTCCGCCAGCTCTATCAGTCCCTTCTTTTTTTGCTTATACTTCTTCCACCAGTTTAAAGTCTTCATTCTAACGCTTTTTGTTTTTAACTTGTCGAGGAGGAATGCTTATCTATAAAATTTATATCTGACATTTCCCATCGTGTCTATGGAGACGACAAGCACACCATCAACAACAACCAAAACCCAAACAGCAACGACCGTAGCCCATACCCAACGATTTTAGCTCTCCTTCATATATATATATATAACTCAAGTAGAGCTATTTTTCCCTGGCTGTCAGCTGCTTCTACACTGGACTGCGGTGTTTGTGGTGTTATGATAGCATTGCCATATAAACGGTACATGTTTTACTTAGGGGAACGGTCTTAACTCTTTATACACACAACGGCAACTATAACAAGGCTGTATTGCTATTATCAGTAGTAGCCACGTAAAAGTAGTAATAATAAAAGCGATGATAATGACAATAATAACACTGAATATAATAATAGGCTGTCGCTGTATGTATTCCAGGAAAAGTTCATCACGTGAATGTTATTTTTACTGCAGTTCTACTTTTCTTCAGGGATTTTCTTAGCGCTGTTGTTGTTAGCCAGGCGAAAAAAATTGCTACTGAGATAATTAACGCGTTTTCTAGTTTTCAATCTTTAAAGCTCACGTCAAATTGCTAAACGTAGTGTTTAACCGATGATAGTTGTAAGCACGTCGCTTATAAAGTGGCCATAGATAAACCGACAATGACGTATAATATTCTGCCGCTTTGTAGTTTGCTGCGAGGTGGTTACCTTCGAAGCAGTTTTTGTTTGAAAACTTTATAAAAAACAACGAACAGAGAACCCAGAATGCATAGCGAACAAAATTATCTATATAGTCATTATATTGCACCTATGTAAGTTTGTCAATAATAGGTTTTACCTATGTGATCAGCGAATCATAAAAATAACTGGCAGGCAGGCCGACAATCGGATCCGTCCTAAAGTTTCAGTTGTGACGGCCCATTAAAGCATAAGGTTCACATAAAGACATTGAAGAAGAAAATGGTTGAAGCGATATCCGGTCCAATTTAAGAAAGGAAAGACGTATAGCACTCAGCTACAAAAAAAGTGATTGATTACTATAAGTATTAATCTTCTCTACCTTTGCTCCAGGCAGATGGTTACAGTGATCCGACTGTTAACACGCTAATGGAGAGCATGCGTTCTCATGAATAAAATGTATTTATAAAATGGCATTACTACTTATCGACAAAACGCCTCGACGACAGCGCCACCAAAGCGGGCGGTCGCAGACAATAAACGACTCAGCGTCTCTCTTTCTTTCTTCGCGACACGCAACATTTAGCTCTTTGGTCTGAAACTCTTAACTCTGCCTCGATGCAATCTTTTAACAAATTGAATAATTTTGAACATGTACTAATCTAATCATTGGCCCCTATACCATACTTGGGGTGTTCTTACCTTAATTCTTCACCTGTCTGGTTCGTTGGGGAAGAGATTCGTTCTTATGATATCCAGCGACCTTAATGCAAGCGTGGTTACACACAGAAATGTTCACACATTTGGCCCAGCAGCCACATTATTTGTTACTCTCAACTAGATAAATTTATTATGTACTGAATTAAAACGAACGTTTAATCAAGTTTTGGCGGCACACTAAATTACATTTCATGTTTTCTCATAGGATCAGCGTTCCGTGGCGGATTCCCTAATAAATTAGGGATGGAAAATTACTTCCAGTTATTGGCAGGACCAAACGGTTGTCCCCGTCGAAGGGGACGGCAAACATACACAAGGTAAATACCAACAAGTGTCGTCCGCATGTGAAAACATCTATTC
The DNA here is from genome assembly GCF_002532875.2 of Varroa jacobsoni. NCBI lineage: Eukaryota > Metazoa > Arthropoda > Arachnida > Mesostigmata > Varroidae > Varroa > Varroa jacobsoni. Next base: position 2,508 of record NW_019213107.1, read on the forward strand.
AAACTATAAATCCTTTTGAAGGAGGATAATAAACAAACATAATTGTAAACAGGATCACTCGTCACTCGGGCGGTTATACCTTACACAATATATAATATTGTTACTTGCATTTAAAATATCGCCGAATTTCTTGAAAACGAACATATATATAATGGAAAAAAATAGAAATAATTTCTATTTTTATATATTATACGCCCTTTAAAACGGATTCATTTATTTTTCTTTAGCAACGTGGAAGCAGTTCAGTCATAAGTTTTAGTGATTAGAAATAGCCTTCACTACTCTCCGCGTTAAATTCAATTCTGAAGATATTGGCAAATTTATCTTATGTCACGGCATGGGTAATATATATATATACAAATATATGTATTTGCGAAGATACTCAGATCAATCGAATCACATGTGAAGCGTCATAACGTTAGTCTAATGCGAGGCCATCTTTGAGGAAGGAGACAAACCTCACGCCAATATATTACTGATCTTGTTTTATATCTATGTTATTTGGGCTTTGTTCTTGTGCGCAGATATCAAACGCTGGAGTTAGAAAAAGAGTTCCACTTTAATCATTATCTGACTCGAAGACGAAGGATCGAGATCGCCCATGCGCTTTGCCTCACCGAACGCCAGATTAAGATTTGGTTTCAGAACAGGCGGATGAAACTCAAGAAGGAAATGCGAGCATCGAAGGACGGTGACGCAAATGATGAAAGTAAAGATGAGAAAGATGGCGGTGAAGGGGAAGATAGCTCGGATCAAAAAGATACCAAGTAAGTACAATGTGCACCTACTAACAAGTCTTGTTCTCACACCTTATTACATATTGTCCCGCATAATTTAATATTTTTCGTCGAATCATTTGTCACTACCACAGCTCTATAACTATGATTCCCTGTCCCTGTGTAGTTATACACAAAATACACCTTTTTTCACTTAGCGACGCAAATTTGCTTAATAAATTGAAATAATTTAATAACTTAATAGCTTAATTCAACAGAGATACTCACGCATGCTACTAAAAACGTTTTTCTTTTAGGTTTTACTCACTCCGTGTATAGAGTGCAGCCCCTTAACTACCACTGACTTAAATATCTTTTTAGGGCCGGAAGTTCAACAGACGCTGATACAACAACGCTAGCCAGTGACAGTGAGGGCGACTCTGAAGATGAAGAGGTGGACCCTGTTGGAGAGGAGTCCGGCGGTATGGTAGGTGCTAGAGAACCTTTGAGTGTCCTTAAAGGGCTCAAAGGATTTAAGGATCTCAATAAGAACAAGGGCATATCAATGGATGGGACGTCAGATGATCGAAGCACGGCCAACTCGCCGTGTCAGGCAACGCAAACAGCGACAGAGGATACCCGAGTCATTGGTGTCTTACGGGACAAAAGTCCCCCACCATTGCAACAGTCCAGTCCCGTTCCATTTAACTATAGGTAAGTAGTTAGCAAACCATGTTCGCAAATGAGATCTACTTTTTTGTTGTTTTTTGTTTTTTTTTTTTGTTTAGTAAAAAAAAACGGCTAAAATGATTGCTGTCATATATGGCATGCATGGTTTTCACCGTTAAAGCTTTTTGTATTTTTAAAACTCTGCAATTCGAAATTTAAATTGTGTATACTCCCTTTTCCTTTCTGCAAATGTGTTGGTCTTCTTTAGTTGACTGGTTTTGTAAATGACGCCAATAACTCTGTGCTTGATTTATTTTTGTTCCAACAGCATCCCGCACCTCAGCAATCTTCAGCAGATGTCCCAGCAGCTACAAAGCTCTCAGGGA
>NW_019213107.1:4719-6578 GCF_002532875.2 Varroa jacobsoni
GGAACATTTTTGCAACAGCAGCAGCAGCAACATCTGCAGATGCAGACATCGTCTCCTACACCGACGATTTTCTTTCCGCTGGCATTTGCTCCACCTCCGTGTGGCGAAACCGCTTCGCCTTCCCCTCCAGCGACAATTCTTAACGTCATTTAAGCGAGTGGTTACTCAACAGCCCTAGAAAAATTAATTTTCGTTAGTGAAATTGTCCAGTGGTCGAAGGATATCTAGGATGGTTTCAGGAATTTTGAATTGGCTAAATGTCAGCTCTTTTCTCCACGTTGGGCTAATTGAACAAGCTAATTTTCCCAAAGCTACATTGATAACCTACACCAATGAGCGTATGCTATTCTTATACATGCCTTATCAGAAAATTCTGAAATACATTTACTTCATGTTAGAAAACATAACTTATACATCTTTAAATTGAACCAACTTGATGCATCAGCACTCGCATATGTTCGCCTGCAGAAGCTTGTATGGGCAAAGATCTAAAGCCAAACGTGTATGATGAAGATTGAAACTCACTTGTTACAAGTGCCTACCAGCGTTATTATTATTACTATAATTATTAGTGTGACTTTTATACTGATATACCGCCTATAGAGCATCTCATCTAGTGAAGCGACGTGCAATCTCGTAGTGTGTACGACAATTAAGTTATTTCAGATCGAGAACTTTCTTTTCACAAATACGAATGCGCACCTATTCATTATAGACGTATGACCAATAGTGGTTGACCTTTAATAATTTTGATTTAGACACGTAACCTCGTAGTGATTATAGGGTACTCTAAATATGAAGTCGGTGGATCCGATTTGACCTCCTGTATAGTTAGATAGTTATATGAGTATTGATCGTTCGAGTTGTACTCTCTGCTCAAAGCAATATTTCTAGTAAATCTTCAGTTCCTTTAAGATATGAAACATTTTTATTATTATTTAGAAAGATACAAACATCTGTATTATCGATATACAATATATAAGCTGATTTATATATTTTGATGAACATTTTGTTTAGGTAAAGGCGTATTATGCCACTGCGATCCTGTTGAACCGGAAGACGTTGAATAAATTTGAAGCAGACGAGCACTATCTTGTTAGGCAAATGTTAGAGCTGTTTAATTATATTTATCGACAAAAATAGGATACTTCGTTAAGTCGCATTTCTGTTTCAGTGATATAAGTCAAACTGCATTGAGGTAGCTCTTGCCAATCGTCAATTCCTTCGATTCCTATCGATGACTGATTTCAACTACAAAGGTTTTTTCATGAACATATGTTTACACACAGCTCCCGCTAGACCGATCTGTGTGGAACACGGTTAGCGACACTTATTATTGCTGATATCCATTGTTTGTCTGGTGGAAACCAGATTTATCACCATCTATGGTCTATTATGTCAAAATTAAGCGTTTTCCTTTTTATATGACGTCTTCCCTACATTGCAAGAGAACGATAGCTATTCACTTTAAATAAAATACATTATTTGCTTAGAAATTGTTTCTTTTTTGTGATAGATTCACACCTATTAGAAGAGTAATGTTTAAATGTGAGTGAAGTAGTGGGATAGGCGATGCGAATAAATTGTCGGCATACAGATCCGGAGAAAACATTTTATCAGAACGGCATTGACGAAGCCAGGCTTCGATATAGAAGATCGATTAAAAAATAATCAAGTATATTACCCATACGAAATTCTGCCACGATAAATGTAATAAATTACTGCCCACAAGAATTCGCTTAAGAGTGTTTACAGTCAACCCACACAGACAATCCAAGTTTTTGTTAATTGTTTCTGTTCTAATAGGAGTATGATAAACGCAAATTTATGTTAAAATATTGCTCACGGTGCGTAAAGCT
>NW_019213107.1:7019-8098 GCF_002532875.2 Varroa jacobsoni
GACATCCAGACGAATACTTAATTAAACAATGGTTTGGGCTTCGGAGCTTAGAACAGTCTATGCGAGGAGCGTCCCCTGTTGCTGTGGATAATTTTAGGAAACAAATAAATATGGTAGTTGTTATTAAAAAGGAACAAAAACATCATTCCCTGCACATGGAATGCCAATGTTCGTGTGTTAGAAGTTTCTCCAAGAAATTTTTCAGGTTTTTGTAAACGTCCTACTGGAGTATCTGATGCCATATCAGACACTACTTAAATAAAAACTGACAGGTACTACTTCTTGCAAATATTAAGCAACTTCTAAAGTGAGATGGGTTAAGTACTTTAGTTTTTTGAGTACCTAAAGCACACTTCGCTGTTGTTGCCTTGAATGTAAACCCGCCAGACCTAACTGCAACTTGTTTCACATAACCTTATATAGCATTTGAATCATGTCAGTCCTAGGGTTGTTAATGAGGGATTTCTTAGAAAGACTATATAAATTCGCGATGCCATTAACGACCAGGATTTTAAGTAGCTGTATTAACTGGAGTATTTTCTTTTTTTGTATTAAGCTAAAATCTTAGGATATGAATCGGAGTCGCGGTAATTTCGGCCGGCCATTCGTTTGGTCCATCATTTGAAGCCTCGGACGACTACCCAAAGGCATTCTGAAAAAAGGGTCGCCGGCAAATAGCTCGTGAATTAACTAAGATGATGAACCACTGTCTCATGACCATCGACAGTCTAAGTGCTTCTTAAACTAAATAAAATGCAAAGAAATATACAGTTGTGTCATTGTCTTTCGGCATGTCAGTTACGGGAAGTACGCCTAAGCCCACAGTTACATTCTCTCCACGTCAACAAGATGATTATCCTCAATAGAGTTGAAAGGATCTCAGGCACTGGAAAATGTATGAGAAGAACAGGAAGGTCGCCAGATATTTGCATATGTTGCAATGTCATCGGTTGAATGTAGCTATAGAAAGAAAAAGAGCTTATAGATAAATAGAATCATCCTTTTTCGTGACATTGTCAGACCACATATGACAAAAATCGTCAAAGCCTCCACACAACAACTCCATTGGGAGGTTCTTC
>NW_019213108.1:0-35700 GCF_002532875.2 Varroa jacobsoni
GGTCGGTCTTATAGCTGTCCAGTTCGACGTGACGTCCTGTCTAGCGCTTTGGTCTGCTCAGTAGCACTGCCTCTGTCTTTTCGGCCGCGTCTACCATTCGTTTCAGTGGCTAATAGGTTTCCGTTTGGTCAGCGCAAGATCAGATGTACGCCACTGAGTGCATGTGTGGGAAGTAAAGTAGGTTCAACACCCCACCGTATGCAACGTCCTTTAAAAAACCGAACCTGTAGGAGTGCCGTCTTGGCTTGGTAGGCCTGCCTTGTTGTATATTACTCGTCTCTCAACACTATTACATTCCCTAGATATGGTGGAATATCGCATAGTCTCAACGTGTTATTTATTGCATTCCAAGTGGCGGCTGAATTAAACGTTCTTGTAACACCCAGAAGAACTGTGAGCCAAATTGGAAGTGCATAGCCTTTTGCGATCTACAAACCCTATTTAATATGAGTGCTCCTGTTTTTCCTTTTATGAAATCATGATGGTCGTCCGAAAATTCATTTCTGCTTTTTAGCTCCTTTACAAGTCTGTAGTTGGTAATATGCTTCGCGGCCTTCGACAGTTACCGATAGAACTGGAAAACATTAGGCATAAGTGGTAGAGAGATGATATTTGTGTTATCTATTTACAAATATTATTGTTTTGTTTGTATTATCAACAAAATATTTGCGTTATCTATTATCATTTACTTCATCGTTCTTTAGAAAAAAAAAAGGATCCGTGCAGAAGGTCAGCTCCAGAGTGGATCTTTATGGATTTTTCTGAAGGTTGGGCAGTAAGTACTAATCAGGGGTAGGTTAAATTTCTCATAGTGTAAAATGAGTGTTTGAAGGAGTATGTGCTCATTACCATTCCTACCTATCGAAAGGTGAACTTCCTTGAAGAAGTTCCTATACTTCTCCGTAGTGGAGTTTGGAAAGCTATGGATAGAGTAAATCGTGAGGTGCTTTGTTTTGATGACACTGAACTAATTTCTCTGTGTCATGTTCGAATTGTAGGCAGCTTCGAAATCAATAAGAGGCTAACCTGATCTGTGTCAGTATACCGGATAGCCAGATCGTAGCCCCGCAGGGAATGATTGAAATTTATTTATAGAATTTTATTGTCCATATTTGCGATGGGCCTTCTGCCGTACCATTTAATAGGTAATATGCGACTGCGGAAGGCAGGACACTGTATCGACGATGCATGGTGTCCGCCCGTCTTTGCACTCGTAACAGGGAGCATCTCATCCACATTTACAATGCGCAACATCCATCTTATGTTGACGCATCTTTGCCCAATGGACATTTGAGTGGCCTTGGTCGGCGGTAATCTCCATATCGTGTTTACTTACGCAGGTTATTTCTATGTCAGAAAATGCCGTGCGGAAGGACAGTGCGCTGAGAGTCCCCGTTTGAGTTATGCTGGCATCTATATCTCTGACGATGAACGTCCTGGACTGCCCTCGGCTACCGCGCACGATGCAGATGCTATCCGCGTGGTCACCTTGACTAGCATTTTTAAGGCTCTGTTGGGCATTTCGAACATCCGTTGGACCAGAATCCCTAGTAGACGTTTCCCAAGGTTTACGGACCGTATCGGTATGTACACCTGTATCTGTCCCTAAAACTATAATTGCCTTATAAAATAGACGGTTTTTTTCCTCAGAATTCAACATTCATCTCGGAAACGTTCATGAGGTTCTCTTCCATTACCTTTCTAAGAAGAGGTTCGTCGTCGGCTATAAGAACGGCCATGTTTACAGATTTTCTGTCTCTTCCGTTCCAAAACCTTTCGGAAATCGTGTGCTTCCTGAGTACACGTGATTGTGAGGCTGCATCTTCCAAAAGTACGTAGGCGATGACGAATGAGGGAAAGCATAATGTGCTTTCGTTATCTTTCCCTATAACTTCAAACTTGACTTGGTTTTGGACAGTCGCAACTTCCCACTGCTCTAGATAAAGCTTTGCATTCTACAGGGCCAATTACTTGGTGGTAAGTTGTATCGTATCGCGTATCGTTTTCGTTTAGTGCGGAGAGCAGAACCATATAGGTGTGTGTGACAGAAAACTCGTATTGGGCGGCTTCGTCTGGCTGAGGCTACGGCCTGACCAATCATTCACGAGCAGCGTAAACTATTGCCCTTCTCTAAGGTTGGGGTTCTTAAGAATAGTGTAAATGCTTGACACGCCTTGCTCCTCTCCGCGATGTTTTTGCTGCGTGCCATGTCCATCGCTCCGCGCTCGCCTGTTCCTGACTGTTATCCCGTAAAAGTCTGCCTATGCTGATTGTTTGATAAACGCTTTTATTCCTTTGCCGAGTATGGTAGCGTTGGCTTCAATTTCCTCTTTCATATTTTTAGCAGCTGCAATTAGAGACTCTAGCTTTATGCCTGGTTCAAGTAGAACTTTTAAATCACCGCCAAGGGGAGACTTTTCTTTTACGGCTTAAGCAGACTTAATCTGCTCTTCTTGCAGTCTTTATTTGCGAAGCTTCGTCTTTTATCGTGCCGGAGTCTGTAACTACCATGATGTCTTCGTTGGCGTCTGTATCTACGGAGCTGACAGCATGCTAAGTACCGTCTTACCGTCGACTTTGTTTTTATCTCTCTCGGTTGCCTTGCGGTCGCTGTAGGTTGTTGTGACCTTTAGTGGGATGATGCAGGGACCGACAGTCGTTGTCTGACTGGTTTGGGGTTTCATTGGGGTCTTCAAGGTCCGCTAGGTTTGACTGAAAACCCTTTCTGGCTGTCATCCTAAAGGATGGGCAGTTTCGAGTCCTGTTATGCTCTGATACGCAGGTCGCTCTCCTTCTTTAAATTGATCATTTATGTCTGGCCAGTCAGCTACTGCTATGAATAGAATAATTCTTGACGTACGAAATTTTTCTAAAAACGCAAGACCACTCCTTCTAGGCAATCCTGCTAAGTTCCTGGTAAGTTAGCCTGTCCGGCTTTCTCTGTAATCAGCCCAGGGCTGAATGATTTGCACTAAACTTTTTGAGTCAGGATTCTGTTTAGGATGTGCCTTTTGCTCTGACTAGCTGATGGACACGCAAAAAGCTATATTTTTACTAAAAATCTTTATTGCGCGTCGCAGGTTTTCCAATTCTTCGGCTCGTCTCTAGACTTATCGTAAGATCCACGATATGGTGCAGAGGGTTGTAGACGGAAGCTTGTTTAAGAAGCTTTCTTTGTACTTGATCATAGTTGTGATGCCAAAAACGCATCATTCATTTCAATAAAAAATCGATAACTTTCACTCCTGGCTTTCGGTAGTGACGATTAACGGATGCGACGCAGACCACTACATGGCGGTGGCCTTAGCCCGGGTCAGTCGATCATTTGTTTCGAGCTGACAGGACGTTTGAAATTGTGTGTACACTTCATTTCAAAACGGTGATCGTATTTGCACCAGTTCATTCCTATCTTCATGTTGCACTCTGCGAAAAAGTATATTTCGACATGCTTTTCGAGGGGTCCTTTCGAGCATGTTTTACCTCAATTAGTGGATAATCCTAAAGCAAAGAGAAATAAAGCCTGAGGACAAAGAACTATTTTTATGCAAGATCAAGTCTGTTTTCGACAATAATTTGCGCGCTATTGTCATGTGTACGGCGACAACTATGTGCATCCCTGGTTTTAGCATTTTTGAAAATTACTAGCATGTGTTAAATGCAGCTCTAAGTCATGTATGGCGGTGCCAGAAGCGCACTATGTTGATTTTTCGGAACTGGCCAGCTTTTTCTACAATAGAAGAGTTTCTTGTAGATGTTTATGCTAAAGGGAAAACGGTTTTGTCAGATCATGCGATCCCTTAGGAGTTGCTGTCCGTTGCTACACGAGTCAGAAAACCATCTGGAAGAGACTAACTGATAAAGTGCGTCTTGTTTTTAATCAAATGCCTGTTATCTAGTAACATCTTAATTATAATGTTCGTAGAAAGGCTCCACCACAATCGATCTTCCACAGATTCTAAAAAGGCGAATATTCCTCGTCGCGTTGTTATGTCAATTGCACAGATCCACACTTAGCAACGGACCCAACTACGCCGCCTGCGCCATTGAAAAGAACATGGTGTGATGCGTAGAGACGTGAGTCACCCACCTCGTACGAAGGACAAACCCAACCGCGTCAGGAATACAGGAACATCCTAAAGTAGTGCAGTAAATCTTGATTCGAATAAATTGAGTTATATAGCCGTGGTACAAAAGATTAAAGGTCCGGACCCTTCGACTGAGATCGCCCTATTAAAAATCAATATGCATCCTCTCATTTACGGCTACTGTGAGCTCTCAGAGGGTTGTCACAAAACACACAAGAACCAGGAATTCTAATGATAAGACAACGATGATTTAGACCAGTGGTGCCTACGCTCCAGCTTTGAAAAGCGAGCCATGCTTCTGCTTCTACACGGAACCACTAACATATATACCGACTCGAAATAATCCTAAACGCGTCAAGGCTTTCTATCTTGGCCTAAACAGTACAGGCAACGCAGGTTTGTCCTCTGAAATCGTAACAAGGTTTCAGCGGTGTCTTGAGCATATTTGCGTCTTTAGCCTAGTTTTAAAAGCAAGCAATATTTCGATTGCAGAAACTTTACCTGCAGCGCTAAAGAACATGGGCTGGTTTTTTGTGGGCTGCTGAAGTTTCCATTGGGGAGGGTTTGCGTGAAGGACAGAGCCGAATACTTTTTCCCAGAGGGAGTTTGTTTTTGCCATCCAATAGAGTATAATCTTAGTAATACTAGCCTGTATTTTTGCCATTTGCCTGAGAACCGTTGGGGTTTTGTTAAAGGTTCCTAACAGAAAATAGTTTTCTTTAGCGCGGTTTAGAAAATGGTTGTTAAACTTAATTTAAATTATTTTTTGCTTTTTCCTTTTTATACGTAAAGCACCACTTTTTCGGAACCGATCTACCATATAGATCAATCACAAGCTCACAGGGTGAATAAAAATGCAACACATTTTCTTATAGATAAAACTGATATTTAGATGCGGAAAACATCGAAAACTAAATGTAGAGTATCCGGCTTTAGATTGTGAATTTTCTATATATAAGTCTGTGAAACGGAATATCGCCCAGTGCCGTTTGAGAGCTCTCTATAAGCCGGATCATGACAACAATCGACAGACCTCGATGAGCATATTAAGAATGTGATGCCTTTTGAGGGAAAGTAATTCACCTATGTAACAATAGGATAGAAACAAGTTTTCTAGTAGTTTTTTTTTTAATGAATACTGAATAGAAACTTGAAACTATTAATACAAATCTTATATTTGTAACAATTCCCTAATTCATTTTCACTGAAATATAGCAAATATCAAAAAGTATATATATATACTAAGGAAAACAATAAAAATTACGAAAAGCCTCTAAATATTGATAAAAACAGAATCAGTTTTTATTTTTTATGGTACGTATAAATGTTTATTATGTTATTTTTTAAAAGGGACTGAAAAATCATTTAGCCTTGGTGAAGAATCGAATCAGCAGTGACTCTAAGCTTTAAAAGTCGGTACAAAGCTACTAGGTCCTCAGAAATCAGCTGGCAATCGACCTTTCGAGTACGTCTCCTAAAGCAGGGTGAATGAACCAATACCAAAAAAGTCTTGCAATCGCGTCGTCGAAATGTACTGGAAGCCAATATTAGAACAGATGATAAAATGAGCGCAACAGAACAACGGGTTAGGTCAGACAGGGTAATTTCAACGAAATAGTTATTGGTTCACTTTATAATTTACGTTAAGGTGGGTGTAATATCAAAGACTCAACTTAGCTGTGTCAGCGGAAAAATAGACGCGGAGCAAAGATCAACGGTTCCGCCTACTAAATCTTCAGCTCTGCTTAGCTCCTCAACTCTTTAGTTGTCTAGAGTACAATTTTACATAGAATTTCGTGCTTTTATATGTATTATCTCATTATTGTCCAATGATTTTAAGTTTATAATTCTTGAATTTGTTATGAGTACACAGTATCATCGTTGGCGTCTACCATCATTTACGGGAATAGATATGATAGATTTTACCACATTTGAAGACGGTATAAACGAAGGTACTACATTGCGTAAATAACCCGTTTTAACTTCTCATTCTACCTCTGTTCTGTTTGAAGCGGATGGGAGCACGCCATAGAGCATGTTTTCAAAGGTGTTTATAGGGTCGTAGTGGTTAGTATCAATAAACACTGTTGATCCGGTCCATAGAGCGCAAAAGATCGTCGATTGTCCTTCTTCTCTTTTTGACTACAAATTAACATTGGATAACTACGAAGCCCTAACTTTTGTCCAATATCTTGAATAAAGGCGCAGTAAGGGTTGTAAGTTTTCTGAATCAGTATTTTTACATGGCTGCAGACCTGGACATAGGCGCACTTTTTGATCATGTGTGATACATATGTCGCATCAGGAGATCATCGATTCGTAACGCTAAAAAGATAGACTAACTTGAATAGACCCTTATCGAATGCTGTAGCTAGTTCCTCCAGATTTCGACATATTTAAAATCTAACTATATGTTAACCGGTATGGGTATGTCGCTTGATACTGATCTTGCATGCACTCATCTGTCGGACTAAGAACCGCTGACTGGCGCACTGATCCTTAGCCTTCAATTAATTAATTAGACGTTATGTGTCATAACCAGTCTTCCCAAAAAATTGACTATACCTGTCTCGAGCATCAACGCAAAATTTATACTTAGCCGCTTAGACTACAAAGCTCTTGGGTATAGAATGTGTATCATTCCCACATACTGGATCATCAGAACATAAGGCCAGATTGATCAGACGTTTACCGACGATCGATCAGTAACTATGATCTGTTGAAAAGTTTTAGCAGAGAGAAAACAGTGATTTTCTACTTATCGGACATTTTTAATTAACATGAAGATAATCCATGCCCTACCAGGATTCTTTATAGGAATTTCTATTGACTCGGCGGCCTCCATTTCGGGCTGTGCACTGCTACCAGTTTATCTACAATAGTATCACATATAAATATATCAATGCAAATGTTCTGAGGTTGCAAGATGCAAACGCTTCATTTCGATGTTTAGTCGAGACATAAATACTAGGTTTTCTAAATAATACTATGTTGCATTAGTACACCACTTATCCTGCATTTACGGCCTTCTTTGGACACTAAAGGAACGCTAGTTTTAGATGCTTCTACATCTGTGATATTCATCTTTAGCCATGTCCTCATCGCACAAAGCAAGCTTTTTCGAAAAGCAAAATTTTCGATAATTTGTGCACTTGATTTTTAAAAGCATGCACAAATTTCTAGATTATTTCCAGACAGGTGTCCAATTTCGTAATTTTACTCGTTGCGATTGTTTCCTGTGATCTAATCAAATTTTGGATGGCTTCAAAACCTTTGAAGCTTTAGCGGAACGGCGTCCTCTAAGTATTTACATCATTAGAATGTTCCATAATCGTGCACAGTTAAGCACTTTGTTTGCTTTAAGCTAAGGACTAACAGAAATTACAAAACGTTTTTTTTTTTTTACAGACAGCTGCCACAAGATTTCTGGGCCAACCTGATTTTTGTACCAGCTATAGCATAGTATTATTTTAAGTAACCCTGACTAAGTTCAGTCTGCACCACGAAAGAAAGTGAGCCTGCCGTCATGGTCATAGAACTCGCTATTTTTCCGGACGCGTGTGCGTGCCTGTGCGCCTGTCAGTTCCTTGCGGTGGTCTTCTTTGTCACATTGCCCCCATTGCGAGCATCACGTTCTCTAGAGGTGTTTGCTCTTCCTGTTATCGGCTACTCAACTAGAACGCTACTTCATAGGTTCCATTGACGAACATATACGCGTTTGCATAACTCAGTCCTTTTTTACTACTAGCCTTCATATTTTTTGCATGTTTATTTTAGCTACGTACCCCAAGGCGACCATGCAGCGACTTTCCTCCTTCATGTCGTTGTTGTTGCTGTTGCCATTTCTAATATAAGGACAATGACGTAGGTCAGCTGTGCTCGTTCTGAATTCCTTTTTTTCCCGCCTGCTATCTGTTTGCCTTGCTTATTCGTTTCGCCACCCTTATTCGCTGTATATATACGTCTCTCTTTGTCGTCCCACGTCCGGCTTCCTTTCTTCCTTTTTAGGGGTGCACGACCCATAAATTATTACTCTAGCAGGGAGGTTCTCCTCGCCACTGTGGGCGGATTGGTGCGTCTAGCCGCTATCTAAACTGCCCACTGCGGATTCTCATCAACAGGAAGATGTTTCCAGTTTGGGTAGTAACGGGGGGCATTATTACAACTGCCACTGTCCTGCTCCTAGCATCTTACTAACGCTAACAGCGAGATCCAGTGGTTTTCCCACAAACGCTGCTCCACAGGCCACACGGTTGGATGGAATCTGCAACTAATGGGAGAAGAATACCAACAACGGGGAATCATTAGTTATTCGCTAGTGCCGGCCAGTAAAGTTCCCCACAATCTGGCCTTTCCAGCGTCCCAACCCGAATCCCAAACGCGTTGGCAAAGCGTCGACGATGGTCGGACGGTTGACGAAGTGCCTCGAAATGCCTAAAAGAGGGCAAAGAAGAAGGAGAGCGCAGGATAGAACGATACAGAGAAACTTGGCGGGACGTTAGCGAAGGATCTGCCGAGCGACCAGCAGTGGTGTGATGTACAATCAGAGTACAAGCGACCTCAGACTAGGTGTGTATGTGCGAACAGGAATTAATATGAACTAACTCGCAATGCATGTCAATGCAGCACGATGGCGAAATCGTGGTCTACAAACCTGCCATTGCAATGGTCTACGGCATCACAGTTTTTTAGCTAAGTATTTGTACTAATTAAGCTAAATTGTTAAAAATATAGCCAATAAGCTTGTACGTTTTCAGCTACGCCACTCTGTTATAAACCAAGCTCTAATCTTATGTTTAGAGATTTCAGTGGACGTTCAGTGATAGAAGGAAATGCGAATTGGGTGTGTTAGTCTTATGTGAACCCCGCTGTAGGTAGTAGGCACTAATGAATTGTAGGGGCAATTAAACAGTGCCCTCGATGCTTTATCTTTTGTTTATTTCTGTGCAGAGTATGAGGTCTATGGTAGAGAAAAACAGTGGAGATGATAAAATCTGTTTATTCAGAAAGTAGTCACATTTTGGGTTATTATTGCCGCTAATATTAGCGAACAACGTGATAAACAAATGAAGCCGATACTTACCTCCTTTAAAAGTTAGTTTTATCGAGTACCTCTGCGTAACTAGCAAAATACCTGCTGTTAAGCGGTAGTTTGTTTATATAATGAATAGGCAATTAGAAAGAATAAAGTACTACCACGTACGAGTATTTGTTTAGCGCTAGTTGACTGGGGTAACGGTTACCCTTGGTGCCTTATAGTGCAACAAAGAAACATCATTATTTACAAATATAAACATTAATGACATTTGTTGAATTCAACGCGGCCTGTTTAAGGCATGTTAAGTATTAAACCTTGCTTTTACGACCGCTTGAAACGGATCTGTACTGCTCAAGGGAGCTTCTTTTTAAAAAATACATATGTATATATATATATATATATATATATACATATATATACTGTGTTTTAATCAGAATATTTGTTAAATAAACATTTTAGCCTACTTTTAGTACATCAGGGAGAACCTTTTCAGATTCAAATGTTCGTACTTAGCAAAGGCTGTAGGGGCCCTTGCTTTGCATTTAGGCCTTATTCAAACACAGAGGAACATGAAGATCATAGGATGTTCCTAGCAGATATTTTGTAGGGCGTGGGCTGAAGAATACGTTACACATTCTGAACAATTATCCAGTAATCACTCATCAGACATATGAACACTTGTCCAACAGCTATATCAAACAGCGCGGTAATTGCTCTGTTTCATAAGAAGAGAAACATCGCATACTCAGGACTGAAGCGGCCATGTCTGTGTCGTTCTATTGATATCCGTTCCCTAGGTTACGTCATGGTATACTACTATCGAGTACCATTATTTATCGATCTTTTTTATTAGAAAATTTAGGAAGTTAGAATATTACTGGATGCACCCCATAAATACTGCTACATCTGTCTGAAGCTGAAAAATCATCAGTAAAATTACACCGCTTAACATCTACTGCAACTTTGTCGGAACCTTTTGCAGTTTAGAATCAATCCCGCTGTGCCGGAATGCAGGTAATGATTCGCGACTGTGTTCGCCAGTTCATTGTTCTAAGAATGACGATCTTGTAAATTTTGCAACCGATTTCATTATGACCCAGTAAGTTAAGTTAATGGCATTTACGGTGAAAGTTATGCCCAGGCGACCGTTTTAGTTCGAAGGTGGTGGCATCGGGGGCTGGCGCTTCCGTTAGCGTCTCACTGAAAATTTCTGCAGCAGCAGCAATAACAGCAAAAACGTGATCGGTTTACGTCGTGAGTTTGTATTATTCCTAGAATAATTTTGTTTATCGATTGTGAATATTACTAAAAACATATACGACAATTTTGCTAGTAACACAACATTTATTGCAAGAGCTGTACAGGTAGGTTATGCCATTGTTTTTGACACTCATAGGCATCGTGAATCATGGCACTGAGAAAAATATGGAAACAAATCTACTTATATAACAAAGAAGGAGGCCAAATTATTTATTCTTTTCCAAAGTCGACATTTCGTAACTTAAAAGGAAGATAAGGACAATTGAGAAAATGTATTTGATTAGAAGACAAAAGATTGAAAATCGTCTTATTTAAGTAAAGTAGGATATTTGTTAGGTTTTATTGTGTAGTGGTCTCATTAATTAATAGACTAGTAGGTAGGAAGTTCCAGATTGTTGTATCGTGATCTTACATTTTTTAGGGTTTAGATATACCTAAATACAGTTATTTATTAACGAAACAACAATGACAAACGGATGATCCACACACATTTTGGTAGTACTTTAGAATAAAATCCAACTAAATAACGACGTTTAGCAAAGTTAATATCGTACGATCGGAGTAACTTACACTCGTTAGCATTTAAACCTATGCCCAGTAGCAGGGTAACTACTAAAAACTGCCTCCCTCTACGGGATATTGTACAATATCGAGATTTTAAGAAAATATTAAAATTCAATAGACTTAATAAACACAATAACTTAAATCGTGTTTCTGATACTAAGAAAAGTCAAAAAAACACTTGGAAAATTCAGTAAAATTAGACTAGAATTCAAGTGTTTTCAATTACTACAAGAACTAAATTATTATCACTTTAAAAACAGTAACTAATGTGGACGAGTTAAGGGAAAGCTGCGTTACTAAATAGATATTCTTCAATGGATATTTGCTTCATAACACGAGTGATATAAGACAAATTTATCATACAGCTAGCTGCTCCACTGGTGCACGTAATGCTGCGCGCAGATCAGATTGGAAAACTTCGGACAACTGACTTCGCCACAAAGCAAAATGTGGCTACGCTCAGTCTTGCAAACATTACACAATTCGACGTACCCCTATGTTTAGAAGCTAATCTGGCCGTAGGTGGTTACCAGTTAATCATCACAGGAACAGAGTAGGAAATCGTTTCGATGTAGCACCAACCCAACAATTTTTTCCGACGCGTCAAAATACAAAATTAGAAGCCAGCTGATCTGCAGTACGCGACAGTATGCCATGCGTATTTGCTTATTAAATTTAGGAATCCGTGGTAGTCTAGGTTGAAAACTGGCCTTCGTGCTCGAACACGCTAGCCCTTGAGCTAGCAATGTTTAATAGAAGTAAAAGACGTAAAGTTTGGAAAATTGAATATGCATCGTAACAATTCCAACTCTATCCGTCTAAGTTCAAAAACAGGGCTTGAAGAGGAGTCATCTTGTTGGCACCACCGTTTTTTCCACCGGAATATTTTTCGCTTAAGAATAATTTAGAAACGCATTCGAACTGTCTCTAGTTCGTGGTAAAATGACTTTTGCTCGAGCTAGCAATTCTGACAATCTAGTCGTTGAGAGCAGACCAACCGCGAGCCGGATAGAAGTGACTTTCTCAAGTGAGCCTGGTAAAACTTAACTCGGAAGTTATATAATGGGGGCAACGTAATCAAGAGATCTTCGATTTCACTTCGTCCAGCAAGTGCGTATAGCTCTGTATTTTGTAACTCTGTTCACCATTGAAAATATTTAGATGTTAGATGGGCTGGTACGATAAAGGTTCGCGAAGTGACAATTAAGCCCCCCGGATAATCGAAGACTGTAATAAATCATTTTTGGATAAATGACAATTCGTTAGAGAACGTCTCCAGGCAGTGGCTGGAATAAAATTGCGTCGGACGTTTTTCCGTTCATTAAACATTTCTTTGAAAATTTTCGAACACCATTCTTTGGAACTAGCATTTAATTAATTTTTCATTTGATACATTTGTCTTCAATTAAAGTGCGAATGTTAGCAGTTATTGAAGGGAACGTGTGAGCTTCGTTCACAGCGGTTTCAGGCAGACATATGCAAAAATTTAGTAAATTTTTTAACGAAATATTGCTACTCTATGTACTTTTTCAAAATTCGTATTGAGGTTTTAGTTACAAGCGACTAGACGTTCCCTTAAGTATCATTCAGCCCTAGGGTTCGCGAATATTCTCAATCGAGTGCGTCAACTTATTATAGACAGTCAGCCAGTGCACGCCATATCACCGCTTGGTAACCACATCGTGGTGTTCCCAAACTCGATAGTTCAACTTCACATTTGGAATTGGATCCGTCCCTCGGTGGTCGTTCGGTCACCGGCGAACGAGCCTGTTCCAGGACATTACGTTTTAATCTAGAATCAACATTACTTGCAATTACGGGAGTATCCAGTTAATAATCCCAGCTGATGAGTCCTAGTGGAGTGTTCGAGGTTATTACCCATTTCGTCTGTAGCTTGTACCCATTCGGCTGGCAGACCCACGCTAGTTCTCTTTCTTTTTCGTATTGTCCCGCTCCCCGCAAAAGATTGCGAGCACGCTTGCTTCGACGTACGACTCAGCGACCTATTTTCTCGACGGAGCAACCAAGCGACCCGCTGACTTACCTAGTCTAACGCTTCACGAAACCCGCGCTCGTGTGATTTGCTAGTTTTAAACACATATTTTATAGATGAAGGGAATCCAGTGTCAGGCATGCCATTAATGTGCCTGTGACAATTTCCTCGTTTCTGAGCGACGCGAACGAAGAATCCTACATTTATATATATATGTATATATACATATTATTTTCTTTTTATAAATGTTTCGGTCTGTTCTGCTATATAAATCGAGGTATACCGCGAATAAATTACATTTATGCAATAGTGCATCGCATTTATTGAGCCTTAAGCAGGCCTTTAAAGAGAAATCTAGGTCACGTTTAAGTAGGTACTATCGTAGTATTAGTATTTGCGGCGATATCTGTACAGTCGGCCGCAATTTTGAAACGTGTTTTCTAATACAGTATATCTGTATATCCTTTCGATTCACGGTCAGCCTTTGACCGCGAGGCATCGCAAACCTACAATTGTGTAGCTCTAGTCGACTCATGATACTAAATAGTCCGAGATAACACGGCTGGAGTCCCGGCGATCGGTTGTCCTTTCGACCTTTACTAACACCTTCGTGCCGTCCTTGAATTTCAGCTATTGCCGAATCCGGCGCAGTTCTGTGACATCCCGCCTTCTGGCGTCTTCGCAACCGAGAGGCTTTCTGGGCAGTTCCGCCCGACGGTCAAGGATCAACGGCGTCCTCTTCAGATTCTAGCTTGTGGATGTGTTGTGCGAAAGTGCCTCTTGGGATAGTAGTTTTTCGAGCAAGCTGTCCTTCCATTACCAAAAACGCGAATTTTCCTATGACCGTCTAAACTAAACATTCGACTAGACCATTGCACAGTGGGTACCGACATCCATTTTGATATGACCGATTTAATTCCGTCTAAGGTAATCTGCGGTTTATCGCGATGTTAAGCATGTTACGACGTGAGGCGCTCGAAGGAGCTCTTCGCAGCTTCCAGCGCCTAAATCGTGGCTCGTGATGTCCTCCCGGATTCACACGAGCTGGACAAAACTGGGACAACAGTTAATCGACATTAAGACCTGGAAAACCTTGTCGCCCGATATTTAAGGGGCTCATGGGATCTAGCCCCAAAAGGCTTCCCGGAGTTGGCGCCAAATAGAGCGCGTCTTGCCGCGTTGAATCCCTGTCACGCCGCTGACAGGTCTCACACCAAGCTAGCATTGTAGATTTGAACGTCGTCTTCCGGCGGCCTTTATGCTCTACGATCTCTACGAGTGATACAAGTTACTGACTTTTTTCGCCTGGAATAATGGAACGTAAAGCAGCGTTTCCTCCCGTTTGATACGGCAGGTCAGGCCACGCCCTTAGACACAAATTCTGGGACGCGAAATGCGTCTTTTATTTTGGCGATAGTCTTGTGTAAGCGCGGGTCGTTCTTCTACGGAGTTCGAACTCTATACGATTAGCACGGTTAGGCGTTATAAGGCGTCGGGACTCGCGTTCGATTCTTGAAGTCGTACTATGGTAACGGTAGAGAGCTCAGCACGTTAACCTTGGACAAAACTCCACCTTCCCCTTTAGGCACTTTAATGCCTTACTGTTGGTAACAATCTTCAAGTGTTGTCCATACAACTACAGTCAAACGAATTCCTGAAAATGTATTTGTAAAATGTAGATTGAAATCGCGTGTAAAACATAAAGTTATGCCAGCACAATAGTTGAGATAAATTAAGTTTAATTAAGAAAAAAAATACACACTTGCAAACGAGTACATGTAAAAAGCGTCTTCAAAGTTCGTTCGGTATTGCCCTTCACTTATATAGGCTATACTATGCGCAGCATTCAGGTAGCTAAATACCTGTGTCTCGGAGAAGTCTCGGCATTTATTGCTAGCGTGCTTCATATACGGTCACTAATGAGTTGTTTTACAAAAATTGATTTAGGACAAAAGTGCCTAATGCTAAAAATACCCTGATAACATGTATAGAATATAATATTTACGACATAATGTCATATACAGACACGTAGTTGTTTCCATACAATCGACAATATAATGCCCATTTAATGTACGATGTCCTGCTGGGAAAATGTTTTATTGGGGGTTCATTTAGTTGAAATAGGCAGACAAGTTGAAATAAGTGCATTCTACTATGTATTTTCCGATGCCCACGCTATAGAATAATTCTAATTTTCCTTACAAGCCTTACAGTAGCATTTCCTTTCAATTATAAACACAGGAGCTATACTACTGTAAATCTATTTGAATATACAAATTCGGCCTGTTCAAAATGCCGGTGCTCACAGGGAGGCTTCGAAGGCTTCGGCGAATTGTCCGCTGAAGACAATCAAACAGTGTTCACTGTTTTCAGAATGTAACTTAAATGAATGAGTCACCCACAATGACACCTCATTTACTCTAATATTTTCATTCAGATGTTGTTCTTTAAATACCCGAAATCCTCAACGTATTTTTTTGTATATTTTGCATTGTATTATATTTATGAGTATGTCTGAAGTAAATGATAATTATATAATATTTATATTGAAATTAAATAAGTAATGGTTAACTATAGCCATGTACCTCAATGATTTTGGAATCTTTTTAATATCCTATAAAAATGAAGGATCATTGAAATAATCAGCATTTAGCTGATAAATTTTCTATAGTAAGCCCACACGAAGATAAAATTGCTTGTTTGAAAGATATCTTTATGCTATGGTACGATTTCATGCCGAAGGATGGTAGTCTCCGAAAGGGTTCGTGTTTCGTAATCTACTATTTGCAAAATAGTAGAAACAATGAGTTTATGACACAGACGGCATGATTTCAAAATATGTTTTATAGAGCACCTTAAATGATCGCAGCTAAATTGAGTGGATCCCTCAAACTATTGAGAGCTTTTTAGTCTAGCTTTGATCAGGTTGCTGTCATCAAAAACTGGTTGTTTAATAAATAGCCTGCCCAATCACATCAGGGCAAATACGGACAAGGATTGAATCGTAGGCAAATTTCTTATGCTCAGATTCCCACTAAAATATATGCATTAAAAGCCGAAATGACGTAATGTTCCTCAAGAACAGACATAAATAATAAGATAATTTATGTGGCTAACTCGATGTCTGATATGAAATCGACTGTACCGTCTCTAATTTATCGTGTAAAACATGACGCTTACAGGCAAAAACGGTGCTAGACGGGCCATGTTGGCTGCGTGGACTAGATCTCGCGAACCACCATAATTTGTGTGAATCATTAAGGGTGAATTTTGAAGAATCAAACAGTCAAACGGATGCGGTAGGAGATGCTTGAAACCCGGGGAGGTATCGAAGTGCGTCAAGCATTCAGTGCATGCGCCAAGTCAAAAATGAGGTACAATCGACGAAAAGATTTGAAACAACAAAGATCTGGCAAGCTATGACTCCCTGGTTTGAACTTCTATTGTCAATAACGTACAGGTCAAAGTAAACGACCATATCAATGAAATACGATGGTATCCTAGATTACAATGGAAGAACCAACACGTGCGTTGCTGATTCGACTTGTGGTTTCAATTGTTGACTCCTGCGACAAATGTTACACGATGAGTGTGACGTAACTTTGCCCTAGCCCCCTGTCGGTTTAAAACCGGCCGATACTGGTCTTCCCATGGTGTTCCTTTGCCTCGTCGACGAACTCATATCGCTCAAGGCTGAAATAGACCTCGACGAGACAACTGTGTGGATGAGGACACTTATCTGCGTTGTAGTGTCGAGCAGTGTAAGACCTTAAGCCACTGGCCACGGAGAAGGCCGTGAAAAGTGTTAAAACGTTAGGTAGTTAAGTATCCAGTAAGCATTTTTTGTCCACTCGTCCGATTATGATTGTGGAAACAACGCTGGCAAAGGTTACTCTATGCCGTGAAAGCCGTTCAACATATAAATAATCAGGGGACCCACTGTCATACAATGTGAGATGTGTCGTTTAAACTGCGTGTTAAATCGCAATTCTCAACATAACAAGTTGGTTAGCGTATCAAGCCGTTATATCAAACATCACCTTCTGCACCTATGTTAGCCTTTTTTATAACAAAAAACGTTTATTTCACGCTTTGATTTCGGCACACACGGCCTTTTGTAGTCCATATATTTCGTGTTTCCCTGCTACATGGGACGACGATATAGATGTCGTAAACTTTTCTTTTGTACAATACAACAAAAAGAATTGTACAATTCTTTCCTTTGGAAAGCTATTTAAGCCATAACACTTATGTGTTTCGGTCCGATGCCGGTATAGTTCCTTTCTTCCTTATGTCTTACCCATCTTAAGTATATTTTGTTTAAAGTAAAAATGACCGTTAAGTGATTATTATTTTTATTAACGTTACTAAATTATTTCTGGACCGTATTATAAAATATAGATAATTTCATAGTATGAACCAAAATTTTACCACTATATATACACTTTTTTTTAAAGGATTTGAATCCTTGCTTAACCGTTACTCTTTAGAAATGTACAATAAAAATATGTTCAATCAACGGCGGATGCAAGAATTTTTATTACCTCATACCCTTTATTGAAATCTCAGAAGAAATTGAACTATTAACCTGGGCCAGTCAATAGATCAGACATATGGCCAGCTTTGCATAGTCCCTGAACCGCATGCCTCTGACGAAAAAATCTGCCGTGATAGTTTTCAAGGTAAGGTATAGAATCGTGATAGAAGATCATTCTGTTTGTAGACAGACGCAAATTCGTATATCGTACTGTTTCGACGTACGTTATTCCATGATTAAGTATCTGGTCACTAAACTAAAACGCTGATTTCTAGCAGTATTCCTACGATTCGTCGTATGCAATGGCTTATCTTCCATGTCAAGTTACCTCAGTCGATTTCGAACAACGAGATCCCCGATCGCCTGGCTAAGCCTAAAAGACACTTCCTTTTTTTAAGTATTTTTGGGCGAGCGCGAAAAAGCGAGAATTTGAATATAAAGATAGATAGATAAAGAATATCGCAAATTGACTCGAAAATATTGAAATTTTCTCTATACGCACAAGTCCACCGCTTACAATATAGAGAATTCAAAAAAGTCCAACAGGTACAAGTGTTCATTGCAATTTATTCTTCTTAACCAAAATAGTAATAACAATACAATTGAACTAAATAGTTCAGGATATTCAGATAGTTCAGGAGACGATTACTTGATCCTTTTTAGAGTCTAGAGTAATTCACAATGCTCAAGTTACCTTTGGTATTTTTTAATCAGTATACGTAAACAAATATAGTACGCCGCAATCGTAGCAGTGAGAAAACTCACTAAAATCACAATAGCAGCGGTCACATAAGGCGGTACTAACCGGAAGTCCATAACAGTGAATATCATGTTAATATCCCTTACGTTTTTCTCGGAGGATCTCAGATTGGCTCGGTTACTCTGCGTATTTTGGGATCCGACGGTGAGCGCAAGCGCTTTGACAAGGTAAAGGGGTGAAGAGAAGCGCCATAGAAATGATTGTCCTGCTTTAATTTCGAAAAGTGGAGTTAACGCAAGCAAAACGGACCACATGAATACTAACGACACGAGGGGCAGAAATATATATGAGCAGTTTTTGAATATTGCGCATAGAGCTCCTAAAAAACCATAGAACATACCGCAGACGGGGAACAGCAACGCACATGCTTTTACTGAAAGTACCTCAGGCAGATTGCAAGCAATTAGCCCTAATAGACCAATTATTGAAGAAGTACAAAGCTCTATCATACATCTCGTAATCAAGCGCACTGCCATGATAACGTTTGGCTTGTTAAATCTACCTAGTGCTTGACTCTCCTGTATAAGTAGGACATCGACTGAATTGCCTTCAATATAGCCGGCCACAAGGCCGACCGTTGCGATCACAACTAGAATCACGTCAAGTACTATTACCGCGTATATTCTAGATATGGCATGAGGGCCATCTACCCTGAGCAGTACAGCGCAATATGTCGCTAACACAATTCCAACTGCCGCCCGCGCAAACAGTAAGGCCGGATTTCGCATGATCATTAAGAGCGTTCGGATGAGATGACGCATAAACGTCGGTGAGGTTTCTTCCTCGTCCAGAACTATTTCCGGCGTCTCGAGATCGGGCGGTATTGGCGGCTTGTCAATGAAATACTCCATCTTGTCTACGACCTGCTTACTGAAGCTGCCAGCCCGAAACACGTTCTCTGAAACACTGCTGAACATATTTACGCTAATACCCTGCGATAGCAAGAATGCTGAGAAACCTTTCGGGGAGCCTCCGTAGATTACGACTCCGGAATGATGAAACACGTGCATGTAACTACAGACATCTAAAAACGTTTCAGACACTTGAGTGCTGCATATGACCACCGAATGCCCCCCCATGGCTAGAGCGCTCAGACGGTTCGCGACCGCTAAGCACTGTGAGTCATCTAAATACCGCTCAGGATTATGAAGGATCAATATTGGCAGCGGATTGAGCAGCATCAATAGTATATAGAGAAGTTTGCTGTGCGTAGGACTCAAGTTGGCACACTGAATATCCCCAACATCAACAAGGTCGAACTCCTTCACACAGTTCGTGGCAGCTGAGTAAAATGTACTCGTGTCACCATAATTCGAGGAAATGCATATGCCAAGATAAAAATCAACTGCCTCGTAAACAGTGATTTGCGCAGGAAGTATATGTTCAAAATCGTAGATATCCTCAACAAACGTAATCGACGATGGCGAACACTGTACAGATCCAATAAAGTTCTGCGTTTTTCCTGAAATTCAAGTTAAGTTTTGTGAGTGTGATGAGCACCGACGTTACGACACCTGCCGACAGCAAAACTACCAGACTTCAATAGTTTATAGTCCCAATCCCTTGTATTTGCCGCTTAAGATATCGCTAAAGCTGACGTAGAATTCGATAATAACTGAATAGCAACTCGCGTTGGGCCATTAGAATATCTGCTTATATAACTTCTTGCTTAGTTCGTCAGAGATTCAAACTTGAAAGCCTGAATTTCTAACGAAGTACGCACTCCATTCGCGAAAAAGCCTATTATATATATATATATATATATATATATATATACTTGAATGAGTCGTACAGTGCTTACAAGCTATGGTAACTAAAGTAGAAATCATAGAAAAGTCGCAATCTTTAGCTAACCGGACAGTATAAGTGCCATCCCGTTAACGGCTGACCCCATCGGCCCAACGATAGCCGCAATTTCGCCGGCTCGAATAATTCCATAGTTTTCGGACATCTTTTCATCCTTATATTTTTCAGAAGTCGGCGCATATTCAATAATAGACCAGGACAGCTCTGCATCTTGTGGCTGGGCTATGGAATAAATTTGATTCCAAGGAAGAGCATTCTCTGGTATCTTCCCGGGATCAGATGCTTTGCGTTTAGAACTGCCGCTAACGTTAAGAAGCGAGCCCTGCGTTGTCGAGGAACTACTTAGCTCACTCTTTGCCATATGACACGATCGCCACAGGAGTATATGACGCGGTTCTGAAGGTCACGCCTCTGAGCCTGCTCTGCGACATCGATTTACCCGCGGACACAAACGGTCACCCTGTCTACACCTATGCACAGTGGAGCAAAAGTATCGACTGATTTGACAGCCATCAAACAGTAAGATAATATCAACTTTAAAAAGGGAAAACACGACTCAGCTAGTGTCGCTCAACTCAGATGGGCTCATTTCGTTATTAGCTACAAATAACTTGACGATTCTTAGGAAAGCGGCAAAGTCATAATCAAACACTCTGATCGACATCTTCCATAAGATGGTTCTCTTCAAATTGCCTTAGATACAAATTTTGTCTAGTTGCGTTCTCGCAATGCATTACTACAAGGTTAATCGACAGACATTTGCTGGCTACTTAGATCTTATTAGACTACAGAGATGTAATAAGCGGCCTGGTTGATCTCTAGGATTCTGCTTATTTCCCAATCGATGATCGTCGGACCGAGCCCGGAGACGATAACTGCATAACCTAAAAGTGTTTCAGCGATCGGTAGTTCACACAGTCTTACTTACAGTTAGGTAAATCCTGTAAAAACATTTATCAATCTACATCCTGCACCAATAATGCCCTGCAGTAATAGACATCTGCTTAATGCATTTGCCCTTAACCTCCAAAAAAATAAAAGAAAAAGCAAAGAAGTGCTGCGAGTCGGTCACTCATACTCTTGCCCTATAGGTCGATGACGACGACGACGACGACATCGGCGACGAAAGGGCATAGGAAAGGAAGAAGCAATAAGGATAACGTCACCATTACCGTCATTGCTACTTTTGCTTTTGCTTCATATATTCAGCACGTGGCTTGAACAATTCAGCTTAGTACGTGCACTGAAGAAGCCGGCCTTTGCAGTTTTCGTGTGTAGCCTTTCGTTCAACGTCAAACGATTAATCTTCAGCGCTTCCAAGCAGAGCAACTGCTACCGCGCAGTTTGGAATCACACAACGGAGGATGATTACAGAGCGGAGAAAAGCGAAACACAATGCAATATGAAAATGGTAGCTTGTCTGAACAGTTTGCTAGCCCCATTAGGGTTGGGGTGGAGCCTAATGATCGAAAACAGTATCTTAACTTTACGCAGATATTTTCATCTCCGGTTCTAGTAAGTGGCTTACAGACATTTTCATGTTTAGGCTGAAAGATCAAGATCAATTCTGCGTCATTTGAATCTGTTCGAGCTGTTCGCTATGAAACGTGACAAACGCTAATCTCGTTTTAAATTACTTTTATCCTATTTACTGGACAATACCGAGGGAGATGTCCAAGAAATACTGGTCTTTGAAATTTCAGACCATTCACCTAGATACTGTTACTCAGGTTTTTAGCGGGAGAATCGTATTGAGCTATCAAAAATCAGAAAATTTCTGCTTATGAACAAAATTTTCTACCTTGCAACTATAGTGAGGTGGACAAAACACTTTAGTAGATAGGCTTCGTGCTCGGTGTTCTACTACTAGAAATATCGTAAGACATTATTTCTGAAAATTTCGAGAAAGGAATTTTGAATTTTTTGTGCACAAATCAATAACCAGTCAAATCAATAAGTCTAAAAAGCTGGACAAATGGGTACTACATGATTTAAAAGGGGGGGGGGGGGGGTCAAAAACAGGTATATAGACTCTTGCCTCTCCTTGTTTTACAATAGTGACCTCTTCTTGAATCAAACCGTTACTTGTGACCAAAAGTGGATCGTTTGCAGTAATCAAAGAAGATCATACTAGCAGGTAGATAAAAACGTATCGGTTAGACATAGCCACAAGCTTACGTTCGGTTCTATAATACAAACGTTATTTACCATAGTTTTATAAATCCTTACTTGAATTGTCGACTGAACAGCTGTAAAGAAGTGATAACAAAGAAAAAAAATACTAAGCCGCTATTATAGCGCAGTAGCACGTGATCTTCCAGCGAAAGAACAACGAAAGCAAAAACGTCGTACCAATTATAGTTAAGAGCTCTTACTTATTTAGCATACACGCCAAACACAAATTACATTTTTTAAAAATCTCTGACAACTTCTTATAAGCAAGCATTTTTATGATGTCGAGATTACTTTCCTGGTTTTTATAGATTCTCGCACTTTAGATTCCTACAGCAGAGCTATAAGTGCCATCCTAATGGCGGATGGTCAAGGATAATAGTGGCGCATAAAAGGGATATTATATACTGGGCCCTATTATCTTTTCGCGAACTGACCTTTGGTATTGAAGCACTTTTTTGTAACAGGTAACATGATTTTCTTCCCTTTATATGATATGCTTCCCTTACGCCAGGAATTCGCCCTCGATTCGAATTCGAATAATTCGCCCCTCAAATCTGGGGGGTCCGTCGGTATATTCTTCTGATTATTGTTGTGTCTAATATTTTGAACACATTACGGACTTATACTGCAATATACGTGCTGTTGGCTCACAATTTGTTACTTTTAAGCAGATGTTACTCGAAGAGTAGGATCCTTTCGTGATTCGAAGATGGTCCCAACTATAATCTTCATTTGCCCTTGAGTTTGAGCCTCGTTGAAGACACAAACGGCCAGCAGCTCGTACCATGATGTTCATATCGAAGCTAGCTTGCAATACTATATCAACCTAAACACTGATATCTCTCCCTAACCTGTCGCAGGTCGAACAGTTAGCTAGGCAAATTTGGTCCAGAAGTGATCACTGTTACGCTTTCGCTAGCAGAGATAACGCAGCTGATTGGCAAGCGAGTGTTTGCGTGTGTTGTAGGTCATCTGACCTTCATGCAGCGTCCTCTCTTGACCATACTAGGACGCACAGCGCGCTCTTGCATGGAGAGCAGCTCTTTTGGGTTGCACGTCAACAGTGCATCCGGCTGGCCGGCGCATCCTCCATTGCCGTCGTTTTTCAGCAGCAGTGGCGGCGATAGGATTTTTCCTCGCGTTCATTCAAGCGTTCGCTCAAATGAACGAGTAGCGGTAGTGAATAGATAACCGAATGAATGAATGAATAAATTTCAGTGGAATAAGGCTCTTTGGAAAATGCGAGAACAGTCAAGAACAGACAAGTGACATGCGCATGAGTTCTTGTCGTTGTGGTAGGCCGGTCGAGCGTGTGTTAGCTTTGAATATAATTCGAGGTCTCTCGAGCCTTAGCTGGAGAAAAGTCAAAGGGGACAAAAAGAAATACGGTTTAAGAATTCGTCCTGCTTAACCGTTCCACTTTGCCCATTTCGCGCTAGATGACAATTTCATAAACTGCTGAATTGCTGAACCGGCATGACGATTCGTATACGGTAGCTTTTCCCCATGTCGCTATATACTTCGCCTGTGTCACTTACTTCCTAGAGTCACCATACTTTCTCAAACTTTGAAGATATTTTATCTGTGATCCTGTAAAAAAAACAAGCTGCGAAAACAAAAAAGAACTATGTTGTGGTATACACTCAGCTCTAAACAATAATGAGATCTCCTAACTAACACTTGCACTAAATGCTGTAGCGCATAGGTGATGGGTGAAAAGGTCCTCCTGGGTATATCAATGGTCACTTACGTGAGCTATGGGCCTCTTTTTTGAGTAGGAATCAGTAGCTTCGGTCGACGAAACACGATCATTTTCCTCAGGGGACAGATTTACGTGAGTCTACAGCGTCCTACTCGTTTTAATTTTTTAGGGAACACTAAAGTGCAGATTAAGGGTACGGTTCCAATTGAAAACTTTTCGATAATTCTATTCTTCTAAATACTAAATTTAGTTGTAAACATGTAAACATGTAGTAATAACACTCGGTCAGACCATTCGTACGATATAAAGATTAAGTTGTTTAGAGACCGCTATAGTAAAAAGAAATATATATATATATATATATATATATATATATATGATATCACATCCAAAAAGCGACTGAGTTGGCCCGTTTTTATTTCTTTTTTTACCCCTTATAATCTTGTGTTTGTGGTTGGTCGTACACATACCGTTGGGAGGCTTCGTTGCTTTTCCTGCAAATCATATTTTTGTCTAGATTCTATAAGTTTAAGTTAAAGTTTGAACTTTGAAAACGAGTGTATCCGGTAACAAGAAGATGTTCTTGATTCCTAATTTATTTAAAAAGTTGTTTAAAGTGACTAATGGAATTCATTGCGCATTCAGTGTGTATCTTTTGGCTAAAAAGTAGACAATCATTTGATAATAATATCCGTTGCGATTGGGTTAAGGTGATTTTTGTGGAACTCGAAAAGCCGAGTGAAGTAGTTCTTCAAAACTGTGTTACGGCGCAGGTTCAATTTTTGAATGATGCAAGTTATTTGTAAAGAGCTTTGTTAGTTATAGACTTCTTTTATAGTATAATATGCCTATATGGGTTGTTTTTACAAGTTTTTAGCCAAGGTGAACAATCAAATAAAAGATGCTTAAAATGGTGTTTTTTGATATCAACGCCAGCCATCATTGAAGTGCGAGCCCAGAGTAGAGTTTTGTGTTTTGAAGAAAATAATGACAATATGTAAACAGCAATATATATATATATATATACATACACTTAATCATTAATAAACGATGCATCGAACAATGAAAGCTCTTAAATGACAGTTGCTACCTATACACCATCCTAATATCTTTCAAACCGTTCCTCTCCGAATCTCTGCAGTTATGGTCACCTGGATACCGCGCAACAATTTCATTCCTTATCGCTAAGTTCTGAGCCTTCTCGTTCTTTTTGAAGTGGCGTTTTTATTTATAGGACCGAATTTTTCTCAAACATTGATGTAGCTCATAGATCATTATACGGTACTTGCCAACGTCACCGCATGATCTCTTAGCATAATCTGCTTTAATTCAATTATTATTCATTTAATCAGTAGTCTAATGTTTGTCTGATTAGATTCTCATTTTCCGTATCGAGCTCCGTGTTTGACCAAACTCGATACTCGAAACCTCTAGCTGAAAAATTCAAAGATCGCTGGCTACCAATATATACTACATGACGAATGTAATTAAAAATCTAAACACTATATATATATATATATATATATATATATATATATATGTCTCAACAGTGCATAAAACAGCACCAATTCTACGCATATACGCTATCCAATATATCTTCAATGAAATTTGGATGAAAACTTGAGCCAGTTGTTTAAATATATCGAAAATTATCTTAATTTGTCAATTATCAAATAATTTGTTTATTATTGTATTTGTTAACGTCCTGCGTCTTGCGTTTCCTATAAGCTTGCTATTTCCGGCGTTTCCTCGAGGCTTTTGGAAGCTTCCTGTTAGCAGTTGGTCGTCTACGGACCTTTAGGGTGCTAATCGAGCCAAAGCCCCCCGCACGTATGATTTCCAGCTTCTGCTTCAACAGTTGCTTTCCGTAGTTCTTGGCTTATCAATGCACATGTCTTTAGTACTTACGGTAGTGGCGTGCAAGTATGATTGCCGTAATAGATCATTCGAATGCTAATGCTTACGTACTTAGGAAACAGGACCAATCGATATCGGGAACTCGAGTAGTGCTAGCCTTACTCTACCCTTGAGAAAACTACTAGTTTCCTGTTGTTGGGTAACAGCCTCAGCTGTAGCAATAGTAAGTCCTCTAACTGTTTTACTTGCTAATATCAGAGTCTGACTAGAAAAGCTCGCTGACACACACTGCTCGATGGAACCAATGGCATTCGGAGTGTTTCTTCTCCTATTTGAGTCGTATGTAAATGCTTGCACGTTTTTTTTCTCTCGAAGGTCATTACCAGCATCATCACACCATCGTGCCTGAGCCACGTTGTTTAGGGCTTATATAAGTGTTTTGTTGAAGTTATTTGGCCTCGTTCTTTAGGCTGAAGAGTCGAACTTGTAGTTGCGTTCTTCTCCTCTTAAACATCTATGCGCAGCTGATTAGTAACGAAGCTTTTCGAATATTTATTTCATCAAATATGCAACCCGGGCTTTGCACTTTGTATGCAATAATACCAGAAAGGCTAATAGGTTGTTTTCATTTTAGAGGTCTTACTCTAGCCATGTAGATTGAAAATGATTACGGCTTCTTCGCAGCGTTGTTTAGGACTTCCTTTTAGCCTCTTAAATATCGAAACGAGGCCTTAGTCACCACAGCGAAGATGAACGGGGACTGTACTGCAATGTACAGCAAGTGCATGGTACATTTGCAGTAATTTGAAAATTCACAACTTTAACACGCTCTTGGGAATTTTGAGGTCGCTATTTTCTTTCTATATACATCTGACAATTCAATTCAATCTTTAAACGCTTTCCTCAATTACTAAACCTTTGGGCGTTCCGCACGGTTTTCACACTGAACTCAATCGCGTGTATTTGTTGCTCTAATTAAATTTGTCCTTCATTCACGAGTCGCTGACGCTGTCGCATATGTCTCTTCAGTTTTGCTCATTTATTCATAAATATTAACCGAAGAACTGGGTTTAGAGTGTCGCTTTGCTCTGTCTCCTGGCGGGCACTAGGAAATATCAGTACTGCAGTAAACTGCCAACGGCAATTGGGCCCCATGAGACGACGATTCCCGGGTCTGTAAAGATGGATGGAAAAATACCTCAGCCCTCATTAATTGCTGGTACTGTGGCATCGGTCTTCCTGAGAACATGAAACACAGACATTTGTGAGCATACGAGTGCTTACAGTATCATTTAGCGGTTTGTTCAATCAGAAATCATAGAAACATGGCATAACTTGTATACTCGATACGCACATTAGCATCGTTTTCCTGTTACACACAGTAATAACATAAAGCGTAAATAACTTCCGGTCAAGACTACCGCTTTACTACTGAAGGCAGACCCGTAGTGCATTGTCTTCAAAAAATTGTGAGACGTGTACTTTGTAGCAATTGCTTTATCTTGATAGAGTCCTTCGTTTAATCTACTTGTAACGCATGTTATTCAAAAAAGCATTACCATCTTCAATCAATTTAATCAATCAATTAAGTATCGTCGTTACCGTTTAAAGCTGCTATACGGACAACATTGGCGACGTAGTAAAAAAAAATCTGCCGAATTCTAGATTGTAGGACACTGTGCGTACCATAAAAGATATATTTTCAAGCCTGTTCTACTTTATTCTCGAAAGGCCGAAGGTATCGCAAAATATCTGGTGGCGACAGTCTTTGCCTAGTTTTACAGAATCTTCCCATTTCGAATAAAACATTTGAGCGTTCGATGACGTAAGAGCCGCTCATGATCTTCCCTTGTAAATTTCATTGTTTGTCCAAGCATTGTAATTTTACCTCAGCTGTTTGTCGGTACAAAGTAGATATCCATACGCTACTGCATATGCACACTCACATCGACTTACGTATGCATAGATTCTGTTTATATGCCGTCTAAGTTGGTTCTGTAATTATATGTACAGGTTGGTGCATCTATCCGGGCTTTTTTATTTTTTTTACGGGAGATTGTATCTGGACAAAAACAGATATTTCAGCGTAGTTTTTTCGCATATTTTAGATGTGTTATCACTGATTCAATATAACTATTGTTGATTGCGATCGCATCTTCAATTAGGACCTTAAACTGGTCATTTTTAATGTCCTTCTTGTTTAACCCACGAATAATTTTCTACTTGCATCATCAGTACTAATAGGTGTAAACTTGTTAGAGCGTTGCTTAAATATGCTTAGACGTACAGAACGTTGCACTGAAATGAAGCTGTGAGCTGACAGCAGGCCAAAAGCCCCAAAGATACGAGGGTTCAAAACGGCCAATAAAAACAAAAGCTTCGAAAGGGCCTAAATGGTATCTAGAATTTTAATCAATTTTTTGAAAGGTCATCTGGACAACTCAATCAGCAATGGTGTTCTATTCCCCAAATTAGTGATTCTTTTTTCCAAAAAATTGGCTATTAGGTCTTTCTATATAAAAGATCTAGGTATGTCGAAAATGATTTTTAAGCTATTTTTAATGATCTTTAGGCCTTTCAAATCTAGACTCTATTGATAGATCTTCGTAAAATTCATCGAAAATTGTATGAAGACTGGTATGAATGTGGACTGTCGAGCTCGAGCGTAAAGGGGAGGAAGTTTATAATCTGGGTCGACGTTCGTGTCACGTCAACGTCCTGTTTAACAGTTGATTTTTACTTAAATTCCAAAAATGACGCTATGTTTTTCACCGTAGTGACTTTGCCGTTTCTTGCCGATAATGAAGATCGAGTACGTGCTCACTACGACAAACAACCCGCCAAAATTAGCCGAAATTATTTGGCAATGATCTTGATTTACCAGACATCTGTAGTCGGCTTTTACTTGAAATATTTTTCTTTGTATTTAGATTGAGGTCTATTTCGGGCTAATTAAATAAAATATGATCGTTAAAAGATATAATTTGTCAAACTAGGCAAAGAAGAAACACTTCGGCCTATGCATATAGGCAGAGTAATTTTCTATAGGCTGTGTGATTGAAGCATTCTAGATCAGGATTATCTTGCCCTCAATCGCTTATTACAGTGACTCTATATTTTTTCTTTCTGAAAGCGCTCTTTGAGCAAAGTTATCTGGAAAGTCTCTGCTGAAACAGCTGTAGGAAATCTCTTTCTACGATAATCATAATTATAATAGTAATATGAAAAATATGCTGTACAATGTACCCATAATATGGATACTGACGTTCGCCAACCACGTTCCATCATATCAGCGTTATATCAGCATTGAGCAAAGATCTTATATTAAATACGTAAAATCTGCAATACAAGAGATCTGCTTGGACTCAGCTACCCGCTGTTATACTCGCTGGCACGAACTTCTGTAAAAAGATCGTCTCCTTGAAGGTAAAAAGATCATTCGCTATTGATTTACCTATAGAACCTAAATATTTTTTTGGGTCAATATAAGGTAACTAATTAATAGTAGCTTATTTGTTTTTGTCGTTACCTATTCGTTTCGGGTTGTATGATGTGCGCGCCTGTACAAGTATTTTGCGTATTTTTGAATAGGATTTTTTGTACACATCACTGAGCAAAGGATTATCTTTATTTGGTCACCGACTTCGGGTGTCACTATTGACGTAACACGTATCTGCTGAATATCATTAACTCGATGCGTGACGAAAGCAGATCTTAATCCAGCTTGGTTCTAGCAGGGAAAAAGCAAACGATGTTCTGTTTCATTTGCTTAGTCCTTAAAAACAAATTCAGGTACAGCATATATCAAACATTTGTTAGCAGTGAAACAGCTGATATAGGGATACGCAGTGAGTACTCGGCCATGTCGTATAGCATGATGGTCAATGGTCAGAAGGCAGACCTTAATATAAAAGAGATATAGGGTATTTACTTGAAGAACTAACCGAAACTCTCATGCAATATTGCAACCACGCTATAGGCTTTGCTCGGAACGAATACTGCTGAGAAGTCTGTCTCTACCTAATTTCTATTTCAACCAATGTTACACGAACTGGTCCTTCTACTAATCTCAAGCTGTCACGCAGTCTACTATTGCATTGGCAAGACGCCGCTCTTCCATAGACAAAGCACATATACCGCGTCCGTGAGTTCTCTTGTAACGGTGACGCATCGCCCCCATCGGTGGTCAGTTTGGTCTGGCTGAGATTGGCGTAGCGCTCAAACCTTCGAGGAAAAAGGTGGCAACAGACGCAAACGGCAGCGATTCTTGGCGAACTCTGGCAGGCGTAATGGATTCGTCTTATTTTCTATCTTACAAGGTTTCAGGATGGAAATGAGTCCGTCTATCCGCCCGTCTAGTCAACTCCACGTCACAGGTCTGACCGCCAGTAATAGCGTCTACGTAGGCATATATCATTGCAGTCCGATAGCTATTAAAAGCACCAGCGCATTGTTACCGGCTTCCGTAAGCACAGACGATTTAACGTCTTACAACGCTCCGATAGAGCCCGAGGATGCTTAAGGGATTTGGGTTTATTTCGTTATAAGTCCGTTAATATAACTTCAAGGATGCGTAGAAACTTTCAATCGCTCCCCTTTTGTCTCTCTGTTTAATAATTTAATGTAATTTTTGTAGATTCTCAATCTAAGTAGTTCCGCGGCCATACACGTACGTATGCTCTAGCGGCCATTCGTCTTCACACAGAGAAAATGGAAGCGGGGCGTTCAATGTTGTGCACTTGGAGCTGGTGGTGGAGCTCCTTGTTAGGAGAAGTGCTCTGCACCTAGATGATTTTATGGCGTACGTTACTCTAAAGTAGCGGATGCTAGGGAAGAGACGATATTTGATTCTGTGCATTAAGTTTATATTATTCAGCCCTTTTCATTTTCAATAGAATTTCTGAAAAATATTGCAGCGGTCGACCTGTGAATTTGCACTGAGAAAAAGTGTTGACTCGCCTCAACGTACGTACGTCTAATAGAAACAAATGCTACACAATATAAAAATAAGGAAAGATACGTTCTCGGCTGTCATTATTAGTATGATTTAGCATACGGTGTTAATTTTTTTGTACATTGGCTTCCTTCAATATATTTTCACTTGAGGACTGTAAGATTCCTTTGTTGACAAAAAAAAACATGCTAAAAACTACTCTCAGAGCAAAAAGAGGTCACGCTTTCGAGTTTTTTTCTACAGCTTTCGGACCACATTTACCGTGACGCTGTGCCAATAAGCACGCTTAGAAACGACACCAATACTACTAATGATTACACGTATTAGTTGGTTGTGATTTAGAAAATGGTTTCTAACTCTCAAAGGATGCTTGAATTTTTTGGATTTATGTAAATTTTCGATTTGCACCGACCGTATTGTTACACAACTTAGGACTGACAAGTTTTTTGGGCTTGAGTTTGCTACAGCACAGATACTATACCTTGAAGATTTATGCGGAAGCTGGAAGCTTTTTTCAGATGCTAAATATCATTGCTAGGTGAAGCTGATTGTCGATTATTAAGCATTCGGTGAAAGCCGAAACTTCGCTGAATGTATGGGATACTAAATAGTCCGTTGTGTGGAAATCAGAGCTTCTGACTTGACGTCTATTGCAAGATGTCGACCTAGCGGCTTGAATGCTATATCTGAGTTGCTGCCGTATCAGAGCCTTTCTTTGATTATCCAAAATATGTTCAGAGTATCAACAGCGGTTTTAATAAGAATTATCAACGGTTCGGACCAGTCGCAATTAACCTTTCTTACAACCATGATTGTATTTTTTAAAATTACGTTCATTTTTTCGTTGTGCTTATTCGTTCTCAATGGACATTGCATCTTATAAAGCACTCGCAACGAAAACAGGCTGATGCTCTATTTGGAAGCCCGCTGTACTACTTCTGTGAAAGAATATTTGAATGATTGCACGTCATGTCCGCAAGTGATGTTTTATAAAACGTTGTTCCGGTGCTCCCTTTTTTGTTTGCAAGCTAATGTCCGCTCTCGTGCATTTGCCCATCGAGATACAGGTTATCGCTCGTCTTTTTTCTTCTTTATCTTTGTCCTTGTTCCCATCCGCTTCTTCATGGAGGCCGCCCTCGCATGGTCCAGCATTTCCGTTGGCCTTGCGTAATTCATCCAGACCGTTCGATTTTAACTCGACTGCCTACGTCGCTTTACTCTCTCCACAGGATCTATAGTGAAGTTAGACAAAGAGTAACGGAGGCGTTGCCGTCACCGTCGTCCTCAGTGGCATTGTCGGCGTTATACATTGTGCAAATTCTTAGGTACTTCCCTCCGCCGCCGGAGACGTCGCTAGCTGCTCATCCCGTGTTAGAATTATAACCTGGTGCTCTTTCTTTTACTTACCCAGCTGCT
This sequence comes from Varroa jacobsoni, assembly GCF_002532875.2. Taxonomy (NCBI): domain Eukaryota; kingdom Metazoa; phylum Arthropoda; class Arachnida; order Mesostigmata; family Varroidae; genus Varroa; species Varroa jacobsoni. The sequence continues at coordinate 32,148 of NW_019213108.1, forward strand.
AGACACTAGTTCGTATTTATCGTCAGCTGCCGTTTCCCATCTTCCCGGTTCCGTCAGAGAAGTCCGACAGAAAGTCCCTGAATGTTGCACAAAGCAGCCCTCTGGCTTCTTGGCTCTGTTTGTATTTGCGACTCCGGTCGCTGCTGCCAGTTCACGCTAGCCCTGACGCTAACGGCGATACGACGTCGGTTTGGATTTGCCTGACCCAACGGCCCTCTATGATTTTCACCAGCAAAAAGAAGGCGGCAGAGGAGACATCCATCTGTTACTCTGCTCAGTCGCTCACTTTGAAGGAAGACAACGGAATATGTTGATGGCGGTCAGCGCCTGATTAGTGATTATAGAACAACTGCTTTAGCTGGGAATCTTCACAGCCCTTGAAGCAGAAATAAAAAAAGCGCTTGGAATGGAGAGAAGCACGGAATCGAAGAAAATTAGGAACCGGGCAGTGAGGACGACGCTGTTGAAAAAACAAACGAACGAAACAACAACTCAAAAGGATTTGAACAATAAAATCTGCCCATCGCATCAGTTTGCAGCAATGGGGCGCAGTAGTGAAAAGACACGTTGGAGGTGTAAGAGGTAAGAATTGAGAAATAATGTAACATAGTGCGAAGGGAATCTTGATGCTACGGCTGACGAGAAGGGAGAAAACGTGGATGGACAGCGAAATGGTCGTTTTTAGGCCTCGTTCAATAGGAATCCATTTCCCTCAGGCGGCACAGAATTGTTTAGCGGAGGACCAGAGGAAGGAAAGGGGGACGGACGGTGGGGAGGAAACAGGTAGAAGGAACGAAAGCTGGCACTTGGAAAAAAGAAGTTTAGTACCGTTATAATATTACCCACCGATGGTAAAATACTACACACTTAGCCAATATAATACGCTTTCTGAAAAGTCCCAAATCTGCGATAGACGATTCATTTCTGTCTCTCTATTTTAGTCTACGCTGTGGTACTGAATTCGTAATCAAACAAAACATAATATAATTGTAGCAAGCAGAATCCACAATGATTAGGGATTTATTGTCAAAATGTATATTTCCAGTTGGCAATGAAATAGAAATCTCGCTATATTACACGACATTTACAAAGTACATCATAAATAGAGGAAGAGTAGGTTTACAGCGGGGCTGTACATAGTTTTAGAGCTAGAACAGAAATATATTTGCAGTTATTACAACGGTAGGCTCACGGTCCAACTAGCATCTTCTTAAGAGGAAATCTAACTTTTCCCAACTAGAAGTCTATTTTCTTAATTTCAGATTAACGTTTGACTAACTGTAACTAACTAACTAACTAACTGTAAACCGGTAGTTGTAGGAATGCCTTCTAAAAACGGACTCTTTTGAGTCTCCTTAGGAATTATTCTTTAGGTCCTTAAAAACGATGACTTTAGTAATAATGCTCACTTAATGTATTTGGTTTAGTTCTCCTTTTAAATTCGGTTACCATAGGATCCATTTAGGGCTCTCTACGTTCTCGTCGGAATGGGCTTTACTGACATACACATCTTGCACAAAAAATGGCGCAAATATTAAAAACATCAAACGCCAGGCTAAAGCAGCTGTCATAAGCTTTGCATACTGAGATGCTTAGATTCGGAGTAGTTAAAGATACTTATATTAATTGCTCACTACAAATTATGTAACCCCTGTCACGTAATGTAATTATATCTTTCAATCCGTTCAGTAGCGACCGCCTTCATGGGAGCTACACACTGCTACATGTCCAAGTCTAACATATGAAATGAATAATTGCTAAATACATGCAGAGTAAACGGAGTTAACAAAAATATTTTTACAAGTCCAAGAGTCCATGTTGTAATTACATACACATAGTAACAAAAGTGTGTTACATATATATTTATACATGTAAGGCCCGCACGTGGGGCTGTGTTGTGGAGAGCAATCTAGCTAGCCAGGGTAACAGTCTTCAGTTTTATTGGTACGACGGGTCTCGAAGGCCATGTCACGGCCGCTTTAACACGTATAGCCGCCTTAGAAACACCGCCACCAGTGCGTCGATCGGAGCACATCAACTATCTAGTTTTCGGTGGACGAAGGTAACACGGGTATTGCGAGAAGGATGGCAGGTCAATGAGTTTGTTCACAAAGAAGGCATATTATGTCGGACCAGTCCAAGAGGATCACAACCAATGTAGGTGTCGTCAACCGAGGCCTCACTATTTACAGCTTGTAATGGGGGTTACCCAGAAAAAGTGAGCATTTATCCTAAAGGGTGAAATAAGCAGCGGCGATCGCTATATATACTTCCATAATGTTAAGGACAACGGGAAATCTTCTTGTGTGTATTTATGATCTCGTGAAAGCTACCTAAGCGTATCGAATGTAGGGAATTGTAACAGAGGGAGTTATTTATGGGTTTGAAAACAGTCAAAAAACGCTGCCCGGAAGGCCAGGGACAAGATCATAAACAGGCCTAAACTGTGGAAGGAAAAGTCAGGTTCACACATAAGGATATTTCAGATAAGCATTGCTAAGCTGTAACGATACAAACATTATAATATGAATTAATAAATAAACACATGTCCACGGCAACTCTCACATCGAGGCCTAGATGCACGTCCTGGTGGAAGGCTCATTTACTACTTTACGCGGATCGTCGCGCGTTACAAAGCTTTCAAAGAAGGCTATCTTCGCGAAACTGGTAAAATCTTATCAGGCGTCTGCACTACGAGCCTGGAAAATAAGGCACATCAGACGCTGGCGACCTGTACGGTGCTTACCAACACCAGAGAGAGACACATGACAGGAGAAATGAAGTTCTCCCTAAGAAAAGGCATGACGGAGTTCACTTTCTTCGTCACTCGATTACGAGAGTGTTGGGGGGCAGGTAAGAGTCTAGCAAAGGAGATCTTCAAGGAAAAACGACTTATGAGGCTAGGGCTGAGCAATAGAGCAGACGATATTTTGTCAGATTCAGAAAACCTACGGGTGCAAAGGGTACTTGTGCGTCCTCTGAATTTTATACTCCTGTGCAAAAGGCCAGCTCGTTTGGCAAGGTAGGGAACCTGATTCGTTGCTATTAGTTTGTAGTATTGTTAGATAAAGATCTGGCTAGAGTGAATCTAGAAAGAGGAATTTAGAGTTAATGTGTCATGGTCTCAACAAACGTAAATTTAATCGGCAAGATTGAGCCTCACACTCAGCCCGTATAAAATAGACATTGTGATGGGATAGAGCAGGTGTACAAAGGCCATCAGACAACAGCCGTTGAACTAAGAGATGAGTACGCGCGTCAAGCTGCTCATAGAGAGGGGATGGTTGGCACAGCGCGTAACACTGAATATATATAGGCTACCTAGAATAAATCCAAAGCAATCGTTTATTGAGTGAAGTAGTATCGGGCTTATCTGTTCACTCTAGTACATCCTGACTCTCCAAAAAAAGCAAAACTAGGATGTGTACTGAAAAAAATATTACCTGACCAGTAGTGCGGTAACGAGTGTGGACGATTAAAAAATTTCTACGAAGAACTAAGTCTGAACGCGTATGATCTTATTCGTATTAGTAGAGCAGGTTCGACCAACTCT